>NC_046662.1:99838492-99840873 GCF_010883055.1 Belonocnema kinseyi
GAGGGAGCTCTTCTTAATATTTTGACACCAAAATCATGTCGATACACCTTACCGACTGCGAGTAAAGCCACCCACGCTTTAACTTGACAGACTGTATAGCTTTACAATTCAAGCATGGTATTCTATAGATAGTATTTATCTTATGTAATTTATCTGTTAGATCTTTAATGCTAGGAAAAAGAACTGTATTAAAAGTATTATCAACCGAAAAAGCAATTCTTATATTACTTTTTTTATTGAAAATTCTGAAAAGAATTTCATCAAAACCATTAATAAATGGCATTGCTATAATTTTCTTCTTATCAATAGTTTGTTCATTTGTATTAAATGTTTCTTTAATAGTTTTATAACGTTCAGCTATCTTTCGTTTTAACAGATCTATAGGGTAACCATTTTTTAATAAGGTATTTTAAATAATTTTTAAATTTTCATTGTGAAATCTACTATCTGACAATTTTGTCGCTCTATCGACCAAACCAAACATGAAACCAATTTTATTGCACGTTAGGTGATGCGAAGCAAAGTTGAGAAAAGGTCCGGACCATACAGGTTTTCTATACCAGTTTGTTATAATTCTATTGTCTACTATTTCTAGTGTTAAATGTAAAAAATTAATTTTGTCTCCTTTTACTAATTCAGTAGTGAATTTTAATTTTTCATTTATAGAGTTAAATTTCTCAATAATATCATCGACTTTATCTTTTGGATGGCAAATTAAGGTGTCGTCTATATATCGGTAGTAGAAAATAATTTTATAGTTTAAATTATTTAAAATTTATTTTTCAAAACTTTTCATCACTATGTTTACAGCTACTGCAGAAATGGGTGACCCCATGGAAGGTCCAAAAATTTGTTTATAAAATACATGATTGAATTAGCAATAAGAAGATTCTAGGCATAAACTGAAAACTGCATCAAAGTCTTTTTTTTTAAAAAGGTGCGTACTTTTATTTCATTCCATTTTTTGTTAATCGAACTTAAAATTAATTTGCAGGATATATTTGTATACATAGATACAATATCAAGTCATACAATTGTATAGTTATGAGGTATAATAATATTATCAATTTTTTTCTTAAATTCCCAACCATCTTTAATTTGGTATTCAGTTTTGCCAACAATTTTGTGTATAGACTTAGCTAGACATTTTCTAGACATCAGCTAGACATTCTTTTCCTGTTTCAGCGCTACATAACATTTCTAAATGTCTAGCTAAGTGTCTACAAAAGATTGTTGGCAAAACTGAATACCACATTAAAGATAGTTGGGAATTTAAGAAAAAAATTGATAATATTATTGTACCTAATAACTATACAATTGTATCACTTCATATTGTATCTAAGTATACAAATATATCCTGGAAATTAATTTTAAACTCAAATAACAAAAAATGAAATGAAATAAAGGTACACACCTTTTAAAATAAAAATGACTTTGATGCAGTTCTCAGTTTATGTCTAGAATCTTCTTATTGCAAATTCAGTAATGTCTTTTATAAACAAATTTTTGGACTTCCCATGTGGTCACCCATTTCTACAATAGCTGCAAACATAATGATGGTAAGTTTTGAAAAATAACTTTTTAATAATTTAAACTATAAAATTATTTTCTACTACCGATATATAGACGACACCTTTATTTGCCTTCCGAAAAATAAAGTCGATGATATTCTTGAAAAATTTAACTCTAGAAATGAAGAATTAAAATTCACTACTGAATTAGTAAAAGAAGATAAAATTAATTTTTTACATTTAACACTAGAAATAGTAGACAATAGAATTATAACAAACTGGTATAGAAAACCTGTATGGTCAGGACGTTTTCTCAACTTTGCTTCGCATCACCCAACGTGCAATAAAATTGGTGTCATGTTTGGTTTGGTCGATAGGTCGACAAAATGGTCAGATAGTAGATTTTAGAATGAAAATTTAAAAATGATTAAAAATACCTTATTAAAAAATGGTTACCCTATAGATCTGTTAAAACGAAAGATAGCTGAACGTTACAAAACTATTAAAGAAACATTTAATACAAATGAACAAACTATTGATAAGAAGAAAATTATAGCAATGCCATTTATTAATGGTTTTGATGAAATTCTTTTCGGAATTTTCACTAAAAAAAGTAATATACGAATTGCTTTTTCGGTTGATAATACTTTTAATACAATTCTTTTTCCTATCATTAAAGATTTAACAGATAAATTACATAAAGGAAACACTATCTATAGAATACCATGCTTGAATTGTACCAGGTGTATACGTATGAAACCGGTATTACCATCTAGCGGCCAGTAGGCATACTTGTAGGCACTGTCGGAACTTACCATTTGTGCTAATTGGCGTATTGTCATCTGTCAACAATATCCAATACCAAACATT
>NC_046662.1:99840973-99842922 GCF_010883055.1 Belonocnema kinseyi
CTGAGAAACTGCATTAGCCTAACTAACTGCATTAGTTTAAGGAAGCCACGGACTAAGTCAAGTGACTGAGCAGATGAGGATTTTATAAGTTAATTTAATACGATGCTTGAAACCTACTGCGATGATCATGTAGGTACTCAATTACGAGCATGGTGTAGTTTGGAATTCATCCCTAACCGCTTCCATATATAAAAAGCGGCCGCGAGCGTTGGAGGTGACAAAAGTCACCTCTAGATGCTTTCTTGGAGCTACTATCTGCCACACCACAGGTTTTAGTCGCTTTCTTCCTGGTGGTCGAGAAAGTTTCTAAAGTAGGACGATGGTCGTGGGGGCTAAGGCGTAGGCTTTGGACCCACTCCGCCAGCATGGGGGTTCGATTCCCGCTTCGCACTCTGCAAGAGCCTCGGCGGCCCATGCGGTGAACACTAGCCTAGCAAGGGAGTCAACTCTAGAGGGAACGTTAACCCTAGAGAAAAAGGTTTTTTCTCTAGGTACTTAAAGCTGTTGCTCTTGGTGGTTCGGAACCCACCTTAAGTTGTAGGTCCCCCTCTGATCACTAAGTGTGTGGGGGGGGGGTGTGTAAAGGAATAGTGAAGAAGGTACAAGAAAAATATACACCTTTAGGGGACATATTAGAAGCTTCCAGTAGAGACAAAGTTTCTTTCAATGCGACAGATGCTTAATAAAACCGCCTTCTGAGCTGCTGCTAATACCCTACTAACTACTAAATGTTCAAAATGTTTGTTTTCTAAAACGGGCATTGGAATGTATCTATAGAAAGACATCCATTCTGTTATGACCCTAGGTTTAGGGCAAGTTGTTAATGTATAATGATTAATAAAATAATTTAAAGTAAATTATTTTAGTTTTGGACTGGTAAATGAATGCAATTATTCAGTTTGTGGCTAATATCAGTAGTAGCGTATTTATTTTAAGGTCTTATTGAGATGATGGCGCGTTTCGGTACGGATCTGTAACTTTATCAAATCGTAGTTGAATTTCTAAACAGAAGTTTGTTGGAGCTCGAAAAACACGATATTTTACAAAGATCATTGTACACTATAGTTTTATCAAGTTCATGTCATGATGTAGTGAAGAAATCTGCCTTTTAAAGAGACGAAATATATTTTCCTGGGTTTGGAAACTGAAGATAGTTGAAAGTATTTTATAAATAACAGTGCTGTTTATAAATAAATATTAAAATAATATAGTTTTTAGGAAGAGTTTTTTTGTTTGTTTGTAACTGTAAATTGGAGTAACTCTATAACCACTAAAAAATGTTTGAAAGTTTTTTGAAATTTGTGACATTTCTGTATATTATGTTTGTATTTGTGTTAAAAATAATTGCAGATCATTATAAGAAGGTATTGTTTATATTCTCAGGAGTAAATCCTGGATATTTCAAGTTTTTTAGTTACATTTTAAGAAAGAAATTAGAGACAGACAACTGACAATTATGGGTTAAAATTATATTACAGTATTTTGAGGTTATGTAATAAGTCATGTGATAAGTCAGGTGATAGGTCTTGTGATACTGTTTAAACGGAAAAAGGACTGTTTTTAAAATTTTTAATTTGAGAAATAAGATTGTGATATATAATACTTAGGTTTTGGATGTCGGTTCTGTAATTTATAGCATTTATTTCGTTTTTAATATAAACCATTTCAAGAGTTAATCTTTTTTCTTCATTTGGTTCAATATTTAAAATTTTAATGTCTTTAATATTTAAGTTAAAGTTGTGAGAGTATAGAGTAGCATATTTTGCTAAGGCGGTATTATCTTTATTATTTAATATGAATCTTTCATGTTCTCTAATTCTAACCCCTAAGTGTCTTACAGATTGTCCAATGTATATACAGTCTGTCAAGTTAAAGCGTGGGTGGCTTTACTCGCAGTCGGTAAGGTGTATCGACATGATTTTGGTGTCAAAATATTAAGAAGAGCTCCC
>NC_046662.1:99843022-99859141 GCF_010883055.1 Belonocnema kinseyi
AACCTCAGCACTTGCCTGAAAGCGGGAGGTTGGTGTAGTAATAAAAAAAACCCCCAGTGGCCCAATTACTTAAGGGTTCTGACTTCACGGTAGAGGTCCAGGGTTCGATCCGTGAACTGATACCTCTGACAATTTTTCTATGTACCTCCACCGAAGCTGCTCGGATCACACTTGGACCATACACTTTACTGCAACACAGTGATGGGGTCAAAATCAGACTTTTCCTAATATATCAAATTTGGCAAACTGCTCTTATCAGATCACTTGATTGAATTTGAAAGATGCGTAAGTGTCTGATGTTGTATTCTAGGATAGCGCAATGGAGACTGATTAAAAAATCTAACTCTAACCAAAAATGCCTTTGACATATACGGCTATAACCATCTTAAGCATGAGAAAATTATATAATAATAATAATAATAATAATAATAATAATAGCTCCGTTTATTTTGACACTTTTCATTACTTATCCATAAGTGTTTAACAAATTTAGATTTGTTTAGGCACTTTCAGTTTGAATGAAATAGTGCAAGCTACTCAGAAAACATGTACATTTTTAATATCTTTTAAAGAAAATTGTTTAAACAAATGAAAATTATTTTAAATATCATATGTTACTACTGTAAAAGTATGAACATAAGAGGAGATAATAAGATTTGTTGCAAAAATATGCAAAACACTACATTTTCCTACATTATCCAGTCGAAAGTTTTATTGAAACAATAAGAAGTTATTTAAACAACTAACAACAAACAGAATCGAACGATCTAATTTTTTAATTTTATTATTTATTTATTACATATTTTATTTCTTGGTTTTATCATTTAAATTCTCTCGTCAGTTTTAACCTTAGACGCTTCTGCAAATCTAACATAAGAAAATCTCAAAAGGAAATGGCTTCATGATACTGACAGAAAGTCTTTACAATTTTCGTCAGGACCTGGATTGTTCTAGAAAAGCTTCGGAATTTCCTCGAGCAACTCAACATATGTCTCTTTGAGACTTGAGGTGATCCTAGTGAGAAATTCATACTGCTGAGAATTCAAATGTTAAAAATAAAAATATTAGTGTCGCTTTGTGTCGTACGACCTTACTTTAGTTCTGCTTCTATCCACACGTTGTTGCGAAAGTAGCCGAATTCCGAACAAATTTGAGAGTAGTAAGACGAACATGGCGTAGGTTACGAGATATTATAAATTCTCGAGCGAGGCAATGCTTGCTCTATTTATCACCATAATCACCATGGTATATAAAAGATTTATTTAGGAGAGATGTTTTTTTCCAGAGAAAGAAGGTTTCTAAGAAATCAGTTTAATCTTTAATAAACTTGCGCCTTCTTTAATAAACTTAAAAAAACTTGCGCCCAGAGTTTGTTCTTGCGAGATTTGATGCGGTGAAGCGGGAGTGGGTGAGATAATCTGTGGGGGGTGGACGGTACTCACTCACACTTGATTACTTACATTCATATATATATGTGTGTGTGTGTGTGTGTGTGTGTTTCTATGCAATCAAGTAATCATAGTAAAAACGTAAAATATATTTTATTATTACTACTCGAAATCATTCAATATTATGTTGAATTCAGAAAACACGAATTTAAAAATATTTTTAGAGAAATAATTCTTTAAACAAATCATATTTGTTTAAACAATTAAAAAATGGTTAATACATTTTTTCTATACACTATACATTCAGAAAAATAATTGTATGTATTCTATTTTATTTCACTTTTTTAAAATTGTAGAAAAAAAATCTTCTTGAGCTAAAAAAATTATTTCAACACATTAAGATTTGTCGACATTAGAAGAAATGTATCCAAATTTTGTAATTTTTCGACAAAGGTAGCATAGGATATCAATTTGAGAAAAAATTGGGCAACTCCGCCTCAGTTCTTAGAAATTATGTAACTAAACAATAATTAGTTGTTCAAATGATTAAATAATGTTTTTAAGAAAATGTACTACTCAATCTGAAAATACAATTATTGTTTACATTTGTTGGAAATAAATAATTGCTTAAATAAGTGAGATTTATTTAAACAATTAAACATTGTTTATAAAGTCATGCCCAATATTCAGATTGTTCATTAGTAATTATTTGAACAAAAAAGACATGAGTCTCTGTTTCATCTTTTTTCGTATCCTACATAGTTTTTCCACAAAATGGAAGTTTTTATTTTTCATTATTCTTTGTGCAATCAAAATTTGAGTTTTCGATTTTTGAAGTAAATCCAAAAATTTGTTATTATAATCTTGTAGGGCTTTTAAAAAGAAATGTTTTCCTTCTCTTGACTTTTTTTCTTATCGTGCATTTTTTGGCTTCGAATTTTGATTTTCGGTTGATTTAAAAAAATTTTGAAACGCTATAACTCTGAAAATATTCTTTTTATCGAAAAATGTCATTAGGATAAATTGTTTGTCCTTTTTAATACTATAAATATCCGTACATATAATTTCCAAATTTAGAAATGGCTGGTTCACAAACTCGTCCTTTCTTTTAGGACCTATAAAAAGTGTGCAAAAGATGAATTTGATTCGTTCATTTTTTCGAGAGTTATCGTGTTTACGGACAGACGGTCGGACGGACAGACAGATTCCATCGTGTAAACCTGATTTTCGGATTCAGGGGGTCTCGAAACGTGGAGAAACGTTGAAAAAGTGTGATGTCAAATTTCCGACAATTCTAATACTTTCTCAGCCATTAATGATGAGAATATAAAAATCGTAAGAATCATTTCAGCAGAAGAATTCGCTGTTCACAAATCACAATTATCTCTGCTGCAATAATCCCGAACTGTTTTCACGAACTTCGCAATGGACGGAGGGGTGAAAATCACAAAGCACTATTTAATTTGTTTCGAAGGGTGTTGCACATTGAAGCTCCCCATTAGGCGAGAATGGCTCACGCGATTTATGCGAGGTGAGTTTATCTGCAAGATAAAATGGGTGGTAGATAACCACGGGAATGCCAGTGGAGGGGTCCGGCTATAGAGAATCTACAGGGACACATCGAATTTATCACCCATCGACCTACTTAGTTCTCATAGGGTGGATAGTTGGTGGGTGGCGAAGAGAAAACAAGAAGAGAGAGGGGTCGAGGGAGGAGAGAGATAGGGGGCGAAGGAAACAAAACTTTTGTAATTGTTCAACCCCCCAAAACCACCCTCTTTGCTGGAAATAAATTCACTCCGGAAGGAACGACCGGTACGATGGCTGCAGTGCTCGAAATTTAACGGTTAGGCGTGCCCAAAGTTCTCGTTGGTACTGAAACCTAATGAGAGATTGCGGCACAGTACATTGTATAAAGCTCCAATGGTCAATTTTCACCGCAATTAATGCCGCTTGTAAACCGGGGTCAATTAATGAAGGATGTGCTCCACGTATAGTAATTGAACTAAGTGGAAATGAAAGGACATTGTCCAGAGTCCGTGAGGAAACTTTCGACCTATTTCGTTACAAATATGCAGAATGTCTTTTAATTGGTTTAAAACACTAAATTATATACTTTTAAAAATAAAAATAGTTTTCTTAAATACCATTGTGAGAAATGCAAATTTGATACCCTAGCGCGAAACCGTAAAAGTAATCGATTCCATGATCGATGATTCGTCCGTGTGATAAAACTCACTTTTCCACAATAATGACGGGAAATTTTGAAAATATTAGGCATTCTCTTTTTTTCGGACTTTCAAAACGATCTTTGCAGGTCGCGCACTCAGTTACTAGGTCCTATTATCTACTAGGAATTAGGTTAGCCCTTATTATTCACTTTTGGAATTTCTTTCCTCTCACCGTCTAGTTTTATTTGAAATCCTTCTGAGAAAAAGTCAGCTTTTGTACATCTAATATTTAAACACGATTGTCTGTTACAAATAATTATGCAATTAGGTGTATTGTTCAGAATTCATCAGAGAATAAGAATCAATCACAAATTTTGATGCTGAATGACTTTAAGACATTCTTATGGGTCTTCAAAGGACACCCCATAAGTAGCAAATTTAAATTTTAGTTAATAGCCACGCTTCATTAACGCTTTTTAAAAGCTTCTTTTATCAATAATAAATAATCGGTAATTTTAAAATAGTCAGTAATCTTTTACCTCATTTTTAATATATTTATTTAAAAATTAATTAATACTGATATTGATATTAATATTAATTAAATTAATATTATTATTATTTAATTAATATTAATTAATACTGCTGGAAAACAAATTGGCACCGGAATATTACGTGAAATTCAGATTTATCACTTATTGGCTTTTCTTTAGGGACCCATATGCTCAATATTTATAATTAATTTCTATGCTCTAACGAATTCCAAACACGGTAATGAATTCCGGAGTTATTTCAAAAAGCTTGTTGCGTTTATATATTAGACTTACAAGAATCTGAATGTACAAATAAGAACCACCCTAGTGTCTAAACTTTACTCATTCGTCCAAAATTTTTAAAGAAAAATTAGGAACTTTCTTTGCAAAGTGAAGAAATGTAATAAAAAATGTAGCATATTTTATTTGTATCAGATATCAATCCTGATGAGAACTTTCATATATCACAATTAAGGTTAATGAATAGATGATCTTTTCAGCTCGTATTGAAGGATATTTTGTAACAAGAACTCATTGTCCTTTTATTGCACTTTTTTGCTGTGCTTATTTTGAACTTAAGTTTGTTTTAATTTGGACTTTCACAGCATTCTGGCTCTAATTATTCACCATAGAAATGTAGATGAAAAGGAATTAGAACATAGAACTGATCACTTATTTTAGGGGCAATTCAGGGGTGAAATCCTCAGCACGACGAAAAAAATGATGAAAGTTAAAAAATTCAATCATTTGATGAAAAACTCATATTTTCTTATTGAAAATTTAACTGTTTTATAAAGAATCCATCTTTTTGGTAAAACATTAATCTTTTTGGCAGAAAATTCTTCTTTTTGGTTGGAAAATCATCTTTCTGCGTTAAATATTAACTTTTTTGTTGAAAATTCAATAATTTTCAAAAAAATCAGGGGGGGGGGGTAGTGGAAAAATCCTCAGAAGAAACCAAAAAAAAAAAAAATTAAATTTAATAGAAATTTATGAAAGTATTTTATATCTTTCATCTCGCTGATTACGGAAATGATAGAGAAAATACACGCGAATTTGTCTTCCAAGTTCAAAGCCACCCAAAACTATCAAATTAATGTTTTTTCCGTTTATTTAATTATATACTAAGAAATTAACAAAGAAGCTTTGAATTAAAGTTCTACATCTGCTAAAGATACATCTTTCATGTCATCTTTTCATGTCTTTCATACAGTTTTTCGAAAAACCCGTTATTTTTAGAGAAAAAGTTGGAAAGAAAGTAGTTATGTGACCTACATTCTTTATTTGGATAGTCACAGGGACCCTTCCCGCCCATACAAGACATTGGAAATGGGAGGTATGGAATCTTCATTATTGCTGGGGTTAGTCACAGAGGTGAAGTCCCACGCCCACGACAATTTGGAACGTGGAGGTATATGTTCTACATTATTTCTGTAACCAGTCACAGGATTATTCTTTCGAGGGCTACAACTTTTGTTCGAAACTCTCAAACCAATATTTTTGAAATGTAGTAAACAAATGAATAAAAACACCGTTTTTTGGCGTTTTTACCTTGAAAACCAAATTTTCAGGTATTTTCACTATCATTTTCCTAATCAGTCTAAATAAATATATGGTTCTACATAATCTAAAAAGCTCTTGAAATCTGAATTAGTCAAATTGGTCAATACCTTTTTAAAGACCAGCAAAGGTACCATTTTAATAAATAGGCAGTTCTACATAAACCAGAATTATACTGAATAACAGAACCTAGAATTAAATATTGACTAAAGATTATTGATTTTTTATTAGTAATATTAATTTATATTAACAAATAAAGTCTTATTTTTTTGTTTCCAAAACTGATGGTCTCGATCCTTATTAAGAAACGCTTATACGTCCTTTGACGAGAAGAATTTCGATTTCTTGCTCTTGGAGCCAATGAACTGTCTCTTTAAGAAAGCAGTTGGACTTGCGTAATATTCAATTTTAGTATTATTGTAAGTGCTTAATGTGGTTTCTAGCATTGAGTACTGAGACTAAAGAGTCAATTATTTTATTATTTTCGCCAGCTCACTGAAATATGTCAGTAAAGCGTTCTCCGATAGTGAATTGGAATTTTTTGTTGTATGTATGTATGTTATCTACAAGGGGTCTAGCGGTTTAAATCTGTTATCTGCAGTATCCTACCGCTGATTTTATATTGTTTTTCCCGGGCTAGCATGTTCCTACGTTGTTTTTCTAGGTAAGGGTAAGTTTTATATGTCAAAGTATGTGGAATCGCAAGCCGCAAATAGATGTGCTTGAAAAAATGTAAAATAGTTCATTGCAAAAATTTGCTGAGTGTTAGTAATCGAGACGCTTCGCCCAAATTCACCTTTGCAGCGATCTGTAAACGACAACATCGAAGATGACGTGAAAATAGCGCATAAAACTTTCGACACAGACATCCACTCAACTGCACACATACTGACATGTGTCTGACTGACCTATTATACAAGTAAACTGAGCCGTTGTGAAAAAAGCACGAATGACCTATAAGACGCCATAAGCAGTTGAAAGGTTTAGGCCGCGGGCATATGCTCTAGATACCGAAATGCGATTTTCGAAAATTCAATTTAAAAAAAAAACTAAAAGGAATTTTGCTTTTTTTTCTTGCGGGATATTAACTGTATATAAAAAATGACCCAAAAAATACAAAAGAATCAATTTCGAAAAAAATGTCAGTTAAGAGGCTTGGAACGCGGACCCTTCAAATACATTTAAACGAAGTAAAAACCGTGCATATTTCATTATTGAAACTAGACTGGTTAATTTAAGTCTCGTAGCAGTTTGGTTTAACCTATTATATCATTTAAATCCTTTAGCATGAGTATGTATACGCCGAGCGACGTCACTTCACTAGGTATGGACCTGTGTACATTTTACTTTACTTTGCACTGAGAAAACTATATCGCATAAATTACAATATATATCGTAATTCCTGCGCTATATATCGTAATTATCGCATAATAATATCGCAGAATCATGATATCGTACATTGAGAATTTTTACATTATATACCGCATAATTGTGCAATCTATAACGTAAGAAATGGGAATTCCCATCCGTCAGTTACATTTTGCGCTTTTGCTAAATCGTATTAAATAAGTTCTAATTCTTCTACAATAATGTGATGTATTTCGGAGGAAATATATCAGTGGAACAAATTTTTTGTGTGTTTTCTGTTGTTGATTCTACATGTTTTACCGAAAGTGGCTCACTTCAGAGCAACGCAATCTACGAGTTCAGACTTATTTTCCTAACCTCAGTGAAACTTTCGCCGAAATATGTTTAATCATTAACCGTTGCAGGTCCTACCTGCAGCAAATTTTTAATTTTTTCTGTGATTGTTTTAAATCTGGTGTCCCGATTTATAGCTCGAACTGACTCCGTACAAAGCTCCGGAACCTGATTGTACGTTATCATATTGCGCTTTCTTGCAATATAGGGGTTTTGCGATATCATTGTGCGATATCTTTTTCTCCGTGTGGTGGGCTTAGAATCAGTTGATATATCTGCAGTAATCCAATAATGCAGTAATACAGTGCTTTGTTACAAGTGGTCGCGTTTGCTTGGACGTTTGGTTAAGGAAGATGAGACTGTAGAAAACCACTTCTCAAGTTTAGCCGGTTTTCCGACTGCCGAGTTTGAAAGTGGCCATTCGAGGGTCTAGATTATCGAGCGTACACTATCCTTCTCGACATCAAACCTCTTTCTCGACATTGTTTGACGCAGCAAATGCACAACCTGGTCGTATATCGCAAACGTGCACCCATCCGAGTGCTATCCGTGCTTGAAATCCGCTTGACATCCACAGCAAACAAAAGGTTCATTTATAAACCGTTTTTTAATATACAAGGTCCTGAAGTTTACACTTTTTACGCGTTTCTTCACCTTCACGTTAGTGTAACTTCTTTTGGGATGATCCGATTAGACTTTTATCATAGTCTTTTTAAAAGCTTTTTTCATGTACTGTAAGACTAGTATAACAATAATTTTCTTTGTTTAAAAACTTTTTCTTGGTTAAATTGAGATTTTTACGCTCATTATGAATAAGATAAAAGGTGTGAGATGAAATATATTACTCAATTTATGAATTGGACCAAGAAAACACTGGCGGCACACTTTTTATTCTACACGATTACAAAAAGTATAAAAAGCTAATTTCTAAAATAGAAATTTTCTTTTAATGTTTTTTTTTCTAATAATCGATTTCAATTTTGATTTTCAAAAAAAAATTTAAAAACATATATCGTTATAATTGACTTAAATTAAATGAAAACAGCTTTCCAAAACTCTATGATAAAAGTCCAATCGCATCATCCTAAAAGAAGTTACACTAACGTAAAGGTGAAGAAATGCGTAAAAAGTGAAAACTTCAGGCCCTTGTATATTGACAACCGGTTGATAAATTAACCTATGGTTTGTAAGATTAATGTAGATCTGCTGAATATATTCCAGCCAAGTTTCAACTGAATCCAAAAAAATTAATTTAAGGTCGGAACACATAGAACAACATAGAAAATACGCGAAAACGTCAAAATAAAGAGGAACTGCTGTCTTTCTGTCTCTTGTCATTTTCATTCTATTCTTTGTCAGATAACTACAGCATTGCATTACGAAAACCAACTACCCCTTGGCTTATGGGGAGTCACGTATCACCTTTATACCTCCGTACTCGCGAATTATTTATTTTTATGGTGCATCTCTCTTCCTTTCACTATCTCTTTCTGTATTCGTCTCCCTCTTTCTCTCTCTCTCTCCCTTCTGTCTTTCTTTCCCCTTTAAATCTTCCTATTTTCCTTCTTAATTTCCCTTTTCTATCTTTCTTCCCCTTTTTCACCTGCCTTTCTCTTTGTCAGCTTTTTAGTTGTTCTTGTCCCCTACCCCCCCCCCCCTCACCATCTCTCTGCCTGTCTCTCTGTCTGTTTTTCTTTTCTCTCCTATCATTCTTTCCGTCTCTCTCATTTCAGTTTGCTTTCCTTCTCTTTTCACGTCGTCCAAAACCGAACCTTGACTCGTACAAGCTCGACGCGGAGAGAAACCCTGTGCTCGCTTAATGGCGTTACGGGGTTACCATGGCAACTCAAACCCCATAGAATCACCTAACCCAGCGGAAAGGCCATTTATCCTGGAAAAACATTATAAGAACGGGAAGGTTGGATACGCTACTGCTACCGAAACCAGCCAATACTCAAACATTCTCTGCGTAAGTGTATACAAATATAAGAACGAGACAAGTTCACATATGTGTTGGGGTGAAATGGTGAATTGAGATGAAGCCTACCCTGGTCCCCTTTACAGATTGTCACGGTGAGAAAAGTGCTACGTGAAGTCAGAAATCATATTTCGAAGTACAGAGCATCTTCGCGGACTCGACGGGGAGCTCCAGTTTATTACCATACATCAGGGCGAAAGTAGATTTTTCTCCTTCACTTTAACGAGATATTGGATTTGCAATCTCACCAGTTTTGCACTTTCACGACAACAACCTAATACATTAATTTTTATACAACTGATTGTTTCCAAGCTTAGAAAGGGTTGTGCAAAAACCAAACATTCGGACAAGTTGGTGTTTATATTATTATATTCTATTCAGCTGAGTACTTAATCGATAAATCTTACCTTCTGACCCTCTTTTATGACCAATTCTTTTTCAGAGATTGTAACGTTTATTCACTGAAGCTTATCGAATTAAGCTTTATACGAGGATATGAAAGTTCAATCAAGCCGATAAGAATAAATGTATCCTGAAGCATATAAAGGGTCCGGCATTTTTCAAAACTAGTGGTGAACTTGCTCATAGGTCTTCGATGACGAACTTTTTGTGAAAAGAACTTTATCGTCAATAGAATTTCAAAGATTCAAATTATAAAAATACTGGGGTGTACCTTCTCAATATATGAAGCATGAATAGAAAAATTAATCTATTTGAAATTTTTCGTAAGCAAAAATAACTATTTCATTAATATTCGTTTAAAAAATCTTAGCATCGGAACCTTCTCTATAATTGCCAATTTTCCTTCGGAATGTCAGGAAACTGGATATACGGTACAGATCACAAGTAACAGACCACTTGTTTTTTTAAGGTTTCTTAAATTCTCGAAATTTCAATTAATTATATGTGAGAAAAAAATTATCCTGCGTACAAAAATTTTATATGATGCAATAAACTCTAATGGAACTTATTTTGACAACTTTTTAAAAAGATATGGCAACAGTAGTGCAATTCTCAATTTTTTCTTAAATTTGTATTAACATCTAAACTAACAAACATTTTTAAATGTTCTTCTGAATACTTGAAAGGTACATATTTCTATAAAATTGTATCAGTTTATCAGCATAATTAAATAGTTTGTTGTTTCAAATTTGCATCCTGCAAAGACGTTGAATCGAAAAGAATAAAATTGGAAAAATGCAAAGGTATCTTATAATTAGAAAAAATAAAAATAAAATTAATCCATATTTCATCAACTTCCGAAAAACCTTCATTATTACTCACATATTTCTTGTATCTAAAAAAATATGCTTCTCAGCAGAAAAAGCTTTCTAATTTTTCTTAAGTTTTTCTTTAATCTTAATTTGTTGCACAAACCAAGAAAATTTTTTTATACTTATGCTGAATAATTTTTGCAGTTCCATAGAAATTCACTTTTTAAGTAAGCTCAAGAACACTGAAAAACGTTTATTACTTTAGTTGTTAGTTAAAATTTAATAGAACATTGATGTTTTTATTGTATCTTTGCAATATATGATTTAGTAATTCACACTTTTTTGGCTCTGTTTCTTCTATATAAAAATAACTTTAAATTAATAATTCATAAAGTACATAGAATTCTAGGACGAAACCCTCGCTTCAGTAGATGCGTCCAGTTTTAGTCAGGCTGCCATTGCTACTGTAAATCATGGTTCTTGTATAGCCAATTTGTTATAATAATAATAATAATCAGTGTTATCATTAAAGAATTTAGTTTCATAAACAATGAAATATTAATGAAAAGTAGGAAATAATTTGTGTTAGATTATAAATAATAATTTAACAATTGCATAGATACATTTGTTATAGAACCGATTGCTACTAAAAAAGGTTAAATTATGTTTTAAATATTTCAAAAATTATGACTGTTTATTAAAACCAGCATTTCAACATATTTATTTTTTATAATTTATTCATAATAAATGTTTGTCTGTAAATTCAACACTATCAATAACACTGATATCAAATTCAAGATAAAGTCTTAAACAGCGATGGCCAGGCGATCGTTAGAGCATGCCTAGAGGAGAGGAAATTGGTAATAGGGGGAGAAAAGGGATTGGGAAAAAAAGAAAAATGTACTTAAATAGGAATGGTTGGTTAAAAAAATTAATAAAGGCAGAGCACAAAATTGAATGATGGTACAGCATGAATTGATAGAAAGGGATAGAGAAATATTCAAACAAGTAATGAAAAATAAAATAAAGGAAGCAGATTATAATGAAAAATATAAGTAGACGAGAGTAGAGGAAATAGCAAAGTATTTCGAGAGAAAGGAGGTAAAAGGATAGTAGAAAGTCCTCGCGACGGTGAGACGTAAAAATACGGTTGAATCTAACAAGTTTTGAGGTAAAGAAGATGAAAGGAGATACACGATCTACGAGGGAGGCAGTGTGACGTTAAAACATTAGTTTGAGGACTGAGGAAAAGTAGAAAAAGGAAGCATGACACTAGGAAAGGTTTTGCGTAAATAAAGAGAAGCAAAGGTAGCGGAATGGCAGAACGGATCGAAAAGGAAACAAAGAAAAAGAAAGGAAAAAGATGGGCGACGGACTATATTGACTGATAATAAAAAATAAGAAAAAATTGTAAAAATTTAGAAAGTGAGGAATGGACGAAACCTGGCAAGCAAAAACGCTCAAAAGCCAGAAATAAATTAAAAAATGAAAAGCGCGCGAAAACGAGCCAATACAAGACAATAAGCTGAGTCGGATCGTAATAGCGAGCGGTTGAAGCATTTTTACACTAAGATCAGACAAAACGTAAGGAAATGTGATATAGAATACAAAATTGTAGAAGGTAAAAAGATCCAAATGTAAAGGGTGAGGATAAAATTATATAGATGGAGTCAATTATTTAGTTTGTAAAAGATACCCCCTTAATATTGTAAATATGTCAATGTAACCTTGTCCTATTTTTAAGGAATGTCGTTAACTAAGAAGTGAGTTAAGCCGAGGAAATAGACAAAACTATCAAATAAAAAAATAACAAAAATTAATATAAAAATAGGTATATGTTTCTGCTGAAAATATTTACAAAGTTTTTTTACGTAAATATTTTGTTGAAAATACAAGATTTAAATCGTAGATTTAAATATCATGTTTTAATGAAATTGTGTGGCGTTATGCGGCACTCTTTTGTGGGAATCTCTCGTGTCAAAACATCAGGCAATTAACCCTCAGGGGATTTAAAACCTTGGGAGTAGGCAGTCCCTTATATGTTCTAGGGATTTCGCAGGACCCCAGACCCAGACGTGGGTTCCTCTGCAACCGCAAGGGAATTACTAGGGATTACATGAAAATTCTATTATCGTCTTACCGTCATATGTATACGCACCCTCCCTCCCTTACTTTCACCGAATATCGCGCTAATGTTACAAATCAATTTTCATTTGGCACGACAGATGCCCCAGAACTTCCGTCGCTAACCGAGGCTTAATTCTTAAATTAATGTAGGGTCACGTGATAGTAATAATATTAGTATTCAAGAATTGCAAGCAAATAGATTTCTCTCGGCTTTAGTCAGAGGGTAAAAGTCAAGATATTGAAAATATCTCTTAAGCTTATTTCAAACTAAAGTCATTTTGTTATCAATTCCGTGCTGTAAATTTGCTAGATAAGTAATCATAATTAATAGTAGTATTAATAAGGTAAACAAAATGATTTTTTTTATACTTGAAGACTCTTTTTTTTAAAATCTGCATACATCATATATACTAGCTTTACCTTACGTTTCGGACCAACCAGCTATGACTCGATTTCAGCTTGTTGAGACTGAAGTTATATCTAGACTCTCCTCTCTGCGACGACTAACTACTTAATTTCGGGGACATGATTTGGATTCGCAAAATAAATTTTTCGCATAAAGGTGGTAGCTGGGCGTACAATTTAAACAATGAATAATACAATCAGTAAAATAGCCTCGGAATTAACCGAAAATTTTCTTCACGACAGGCATCTACAAGGTAAAAGTAAAGGTCGAGTTTCAGGCGATGAATGGAGATTAGCTGTTTGGTAAAAGGGTTGAAAAAAGGATTATTGAAAAGCGGGTTCAAAATTTGGTCAGGAGAAGATAGTGAATAACATGGTAGTGAAGGAGTCAGTTTTATTATGGATGAAAGAGACAAACAGCATCTTAGAGATTATTTCATTTATTTTAGGGTGCTACTCCCCAGTTGATAGTGATTCGATAGAAGCAAAAAGCGCCTTCAGGGACACTCTCAATGATACAATAAGTACTACAATCATGGTGAAGGAATTATTTTTCTAGGAGATATGAATGGATGGGTAGGCATCCAACATCAGGATACAGAAAGGGTACTAGGTATTTTTGGGGATCCAAGAACAAGTGATACCGGCAACAAATTAGTTAGCCTATGATTAGAAAATGGCTTACTTATTACAAATATTTACTTTAGGCATACAATTATCCACATGTACACCTGGTGTAAAGGAAATAGGCACAGTGTAATTTACTTTGTTATTCCGGACGAAATACTAAGAGAGTTATGGAAAGAGTAAAGGGTCATAAGGGGTTCTAAATGCAATACTGATCATTATCTTCTGGTCTTCAAAATAAATTAAGATCAGGGATAGAGAAAAAACGAACACAAACAAGATTGAGATGAATTCGAATATGAAGCTATAGGTCATCAGTGTAGGAGGTGAGAGAGATAATTAAGAACTTAAAAATGGTGAGGCTACTAGTGTAGAGAGTATTAACGCTGAAATGCTAAAATGTGGTGGTGAGTATGTACCTTAAAGATTGTGCGAATTGATAAATTTATGTATCGAGATGGAAGAAATGCCAGATAACAGCAAAAGACCCATTATTTTACCCATGCACAAAGGAAAGTGAGATAAAAGCAACTGCAATGATTACAGAGGGGTCCTTCGTAGGATAACGAAAAAAACAGAAGGAAATATATGGGAAGGACAAAGTGGATTTATGCCAGGAAGATCATGCGTGGATCAAATATTTTGTTTGAGAAAGATCTCAGGAAAAAGTTTGAGAGTAAGAAAAAACGCTTCCTGAGCATTTTCCGACCAAGAAAAAGAGTTTGACAAGGTGAATGAAAGTAAACTTTGGGAAATCCTCAAAGAGCGCAAAGTAAATTGATGGCTCCTACAAGCAATAGAAACAATCTATGCTGGTAGCAAAATGAGTGTGAGAGTAAATGAAAAACTGAGTGGCTAGTTTTATATTATGCAAAGTTTTAGACAAGGATGCTTCATGTCCTCGTGGATATTTCTTGTATTTATAGACAAGTGTCTAAGGATGGCCCTCATTGACCAAGAAGGTGTGGATTTCGAGAAAGAGAGGGTACGTGGGTTAGCTTACGCAGATGATAAGGTTGTTATGCCAGAGTCATTCAAGATTTGCAAAGAATTTTTATCAAAATTAACACAAACATGAAGAATATGACCCTTAAAATTAACATAAATGAAAAAAAAATTACGGTGTTTGAGGAAAAAGTTGGGAAAACAATATGCAACATTGCCCTAAATGATGAGAGAATATTCACAAGTGGCAGAAAGATATATACAAATTAGATAGACGCATAAACAAGGGTAAGAAGGTTATCGGTAGAGCAGGGCCCATTATCAGTGTAGAGGAGACACTATTATTTGAAATATTTGAAACAAAATGGTGAAGAGCATTTGCACATGTTGATAGAATTAAAGCTAAGTGAATAACAAAACAAGTCTATCAAGACAAAGTAGATGGCAGTGTTCCCAGAGGCAGACCAAGAAAATAATGGTGGGCATGTGTAAACGAGACCCTAATTCGAAGAGAAATAATAAACCACAGAAACACGAGACCTTACATAGAAAAATTAATGAACTCGACGGAAGCCAGCGAGGTATGCTAGGAGAGAAAAGTATGGCGACAAATAGTTTATAAAAGAGTGTCAGTGGAGTGAATGACGTCTGTGATAAAAGACCTTGGAGACTAATGGGCCTGAGTGGGGAGCCTCACATGATGATTCTAGATCAATCTAAAATTCTATATACGCTCCCCCACATTACTTCCTTACTCCTCGAATGAGTCACGCCTACCATGAAAGGAAAAATGACTTAACGGTATCATAAAATAAAAACCTTATGTTTCGAAAGTACGTTTCCAATACACTTATTCGAAGTTTTCTACCAACATTTTTTACAGGATATATATAGATATATCAACGTTTATTTTTTCGCCTGCCAACCTTAAAAAATTGATTTGCTCACACTTCCAGTTTTTTTTAAATTTTCTTACAGCTAACTATTACAAATTAACATCCATCCACACCTTATAACTATTCCGCTCGCCTCTATATTCTAACCTTCCTCGCTGCACCTCGCCTCGCCTCGCACGCGTGTCTCTCTTTCCTCGCAATGCCTCGCATTGCCAGCCTCTGCCTCCACGGCTTATACCCCATACTTAACATCCCATACTTAGCATCCCCCTTCCCGCACAATTCATATATACTCTTCCATCTAGAAAGCCAGAACCTATTATAGTTCTCCATGCAACCGCACCTCATTCTCGTTATAAGTTACTGACTTCCTTGCTCTCCTTTCTCACAAAAATATTGCACTCTCTCCCTTGGCATAATCCACACATAGTTCCCGTTATACCTAGACTCTCTTACTCTCTCCTCTCCTTCTGCCTTATCTTTCTCCATGCCATTCTTTTAAACCATCTCATATACCTTCATTCCTTCCTCGTGCATCCTTCTCACTTTATCCATCTGCAAACCATTCGTTCCAAAA
>NC_046662.1:99859241-99861789 GCF_010883055.1 Belonocnema kinseyi
TGGTACAGAGGGTTTCATTTTTGCATGCCAAGACGGTGTCATTTCCACCTTAACATACTGTCGCCACATTTTGAGCCAAGACATTCCCGATGATAGCTGCAGAGCGTGCCATGCACACCCCGAGAATTTAGCTCACATACTATCTAGTTGTCCAACACGCGCGGGAACGACCTACATTCAAAGGCATAATGCGGAACTAAGAGTACTTTATTAACATCTCTGTCACCCCTGCGGCATTCACCTTAATATCGCTCCTCTAAATGCTCCTAGGGAAATTGAGTCAATTGTTGAGAATGGGATGTGCCGTATATACTGGAACTTTATATTCTCGACAATTGTTTCTGTTGCTCACTCGAGGCCTGACATGGTTCCTCTTGACTTCGAGAAGCGAACCATGTTCGTTATCGAATTTTCGGCACCAGCTGACAAAAATATCATAGCCAAGGAGAATAAAAAGAAAGAGAGGTACCGAGACCTTATAAGGGAGTTGCAACGATTGTACCCGGAATATTCTGTTAAACTGATCGTCCTTATCATCGGCGCACTTAGAGGTGCCAAGCTTTCACTTGCTAATAGCCTAAAAGCATCCCTGCGTGTCAACAATATGCTAGAACACTTACGGGAAAAATGCAGAAGGCGGTTGTCCTTGGGTCGCTCCGTGTTCTTAGGGTCCACGAGGCTTTTGCTGGATCGTCGTATTGATTCCTTTACAGACTGTAACCACCTATCTTACGGTTGTGAGACGTGGTTATGGCTGAAATTTTACTGCGATTTCGCTGGAAGCGGGTGCAATTTTTCAGATTAGCACTCGCTCCCGGCGAAATCCTGCGGTTGTCCTTATGGCAAATTTTTAATTATTTATGCATGTATGTATGCATAGGAAACTTCCTCCTATGTACCCCATCGTAAGACGTATGTGTTTACGAATGTCCCCGTCTGTCCCAAAAGTATCCAATCTACCTTGATTTCTCGGCGCTTGATTTATTCTTCGTCATTCGGGGGGTGGAATCCTTCACAGTAGTCCCCATTTCATTGAACAAGACGCCCGTATCGATGTTTTCACTTATAAAAGTACTCTTGAAAGTCAGACTTCGGAATCGCCTTTAGTGCATTCGTCGCATTAGTTTCAACAGTTTCTTTATCATCGAATCGATGCTCCTCAAGCGGCATTTTTAATCGAGGAAACAGCCAAAAGTCGCAGGAAGCTATATCCGGACTGTATGGAAGCTGGCGGAACTGCGCAATACTGTTTTCAATAAATACTGCTGCACAAGGTTTGATGGTCTGTGAGCAGTTGAGGGATGAATTTTGCACACACGCGAGTCATTCCCCAATTCTCGGTTAAAATTTACCAAACAGTACTTTTTGGTTCACCGAGATTAAAGCAAAATTTTATGCAAATTGGCTGTTCTGTTCGTTCTGTCATTTTTAGCAATAAACGAATTGCGACGAGCGCAAAAAAGTCGATGGAAACAAATACGTACTGCGCGGGAACTACTATCGGCGAGAAAATTTGAGTCCACTGGATTTCACGTTGAATAGGTATGTGGAGAAAAAATGGTTGATTAATGAAAGAGGTATCATCTTAAAGATAATGATTTGATTTAAATTGGAGGTAGTTAGTTGTACTACCTTTAATAATTAACAGTTTGGAGGAAGTATGTGGTTCTTCTTGTCTTTGTACAAATTTCGATATTTGAAGTGAGTTTTTTATATAGGAAAGCAAGTGCGAAAGACCAACGTGGTGCCGTTTTTCAGGGGATCGTCCACGGTTTTGCTCACCACAGGGAAAGGGTTTGAAGGCCAGAGTGAGGATCGGAGGCACACGTTGGGTAGGTTTGACTGAGAAAAACCGAGGACAATCCCCTGAACAAACGGCACCACGATGGGTTCTCGCACTTCCTTTCTTATATAAAAAACTAACTTAAAATATCGCAATTTGTACGAAGACAACAAGAACCACGTATTTCCTTCAAATTGTAAATTCGTACAGATAGTTCAACTAACTACCTCCAATTTAAATCACTATATTATCTTCATTAGGACTGAAGATAGCGCAGTCGCATATTTATTCACAGAAACGAACAATTTCCTTACTTTTCATCAGATTTTCAGATATGTAAGCTACAAATAATTTTTTGGAATATTACTTTTTGGCTCATTAACGTACAACATTTGCACCTTTAAAATGATACCTCTTACATTAACCTACCATTTTTTCTTCACATACTTATTCAACGTCAACGCCAGAGGACTCGAATTTTCTCGCCGATAGTAAGTCGTTTTATCGGTATCTCGGGCTACTGACGAGAAGGTTAGGTGCTGCCGGTGACGTTCGTACCCTCCAGATGTCGCCTGAGTCTCTCCGCACGAATACATGAACGTAGGATGGATACTTAGGGGACAGCCCTCATATATATATATATATATATAATTAAAAATTTGCCATAAGGACAACCGCAGGATTTCGCCGGGAGCGGGTGCTAATCTGAAAAATTGCACCCGCTTCCAGGGAAATCGCGGTAAAATTTCAGCCATAACCACGTCT
>NC_046662.1:99861889-99870080 GCF_010883055.1 Belonocnema kinseyi
TAGTGATGGGTGGGCATTCTTTATCAGGTGTTATGAGGGCAACACATAACTCCTTGAAGCTATTTATATTTTCTGAGTCTTCGTCCAGTCTATGCTGATCTTGGTAGACTTCTCTCCAAAATACTTGGACCTCTTCTGGTTTGGGTGGGTGCTCGACAGTAACTGGAGGGTCTTGGAAGACAATATTTGATAGCCCAGAGGTCGGATTCACCGGAAAAATGTCCACGAAGCTCGTCATCCATTTCAGCCAGATCTTTAGGCTTGAGAGAAACCTTGGTGTTGATGTTTCTCCGGGTCGTAAAGCATCGCTCTTCATCTATTGGATGCCTGCCCGCGGTTGGTCTTAGTGTCGCCTCTCTTTCTTTGTTTCCGGCTTGTTCTAGCTGTGGTAGAGTAGGGTTTCCGTTTACATAGCCCCTTTTTCGGAGTAGTTCGGCATTGTTTCGCAGTCGTTGCTGCGAAAAGTGCGATAGCTCCGGGTGTTTCTCGCACCACAGAGCATGCAATCGTGCTTTGTAACCCCGTTCCGGGGCCTCACTCGCATCGTAGCACTCTAACATGTCATGATTTAGTCGCTCCGTCCACCTAAAGATCCCGAGATTCCGCCGATCCATCGCATTGAATCCATTTTCATTGGCTCCCACATGATTGTAGTTCCCGCGAGAAGCTAGGGAAAAACTTTCGTCCATCCTTGTAGAGCCCCCCATGCAGGGATGAGGCTGCGTACTCTGAGATGTCGCCCAGTATCCCAGAGTCCCCGTCCTAGACCGTTCTATCCGAAAGCCGCGATTTCGCTGAGAGCGAGTGCAATTCTTCATATTAGCACCCGCTCCGAGCGAAATCCTGCGTTGTCCTTATGACAAATTTTTAATTATATATATATATATATATATATATATGTGTGTGTGTGTGTGTGTATAAACATTGGAAGAGCAAAAATTTATAGTTAGCTAAACATGAATACTTTATAATCAGCAATTGTATTGATATTAACAATAGCAGGAGATTTTAGATTATTGTACAAGCATTAAAAATATATTATATTATTTTTTTCATGGTTAAAAGCAAATTAGAAGTTTGAGCAATATTTAAAAGTTTTATTTACTTTTTTAATTTTACTTTGCTTGCGGTCATAAATTGATCATAAAATATTTCTGACATCTACTAAAAAGTGTGCTCAAATTTCTGGATCTATTAAAAAACTGCTTTATGAAGCTTTAAAATCCCAGAAATATTTAAGTTTGTATACAATAGAGAAGTATCCTTAAGATAATTTGGAATTCTTCTTTACATCTACATTAAATCATAATTATAACGTATGGATGGAACTTCTTAATGCACTAGAAAAATAATTTTTACTAGTTCTTCAAGTTTATAAATATTTTGGAAATCATATGCATGTATACATTTTTTTAGAATTTAAAAATGATAAGAAAATAATTCAAAAGGCTTTTTGTCAAATGATTCGATTTCACAAATCCTTAAAAATTCAGAGTGGCAACAACATTCAGATAAGCAAACAGGCAGACTGACATACGCTATAAAAAATGTATTCTGAAAACTTCAAATACATGTATTGGAAGCTTATTTCCGAAGCGTAAGGTAACGCTACAATACATGATGTACTGGAATTTCACGAAATCTCATAGAGTTCACGCTATTGGAATGTTTAACGGTGACTTCGATAAATTTTTGAATAACAGAGATTTTAAAAGTAGAACATTTTTAAGTATATTTAGTAAAGAAACGGCGAAAAAAGTGCAAAGAGTGCAGCGACCAATGCAAAATTAGTGCACAAATCGGTGGAAGAGCATTGTATTAAACAGCTTAAACGATGACTGAAATATAGGAAAGGATCTTTAAAAGGAAAAAATGTGATTTAGTAGAAAGGTTAGTTGAGGTTTCGTTTGGCAGGTATTAATATTTTCTTTCTTTGCTAACATTTACTTAAATATTAAGTGAAGCATTGTTATCAGGGTTTCGAACCTCCTAAATGTATTGATAGGAGTAATATCTATTGAATACATTCACTTGAGCACTCAAAAATATTATATTTATGTATTTATAACCAGTTTATATTAGAGCAGGAAAATTTATTAGTATATTCCTTACATCAGGAAATCACTAACAAATCGCTTTTTATTGTCTAAACTTGAAAAATAGAAGTGGAAAATGTAATATTGTATCATTTTATATATGTATGAATATTAAATTTTTACTCAAAAAAAGTTCTGAACTGCAAATCTTGAATAAAATAAAATATTTATACCTGCCATACAAAACCTCAACTAACCTTTCCACTAAATCACGTTTTTTTTACTTTTAATGGTCGTTTTCTACGTTTAAGGTATCATTTCAGCTGCTCAATACTATGCTCTTCTACTGATTCGTGCACTAATTTTGCACCTGGGACATCATCTTTCGTGAGTTTCGCCGAATTTTTTATCATTTTTTAGAAAATGACAGATGCAAACAGATGTAAATAATAGCCTTGGTCACCGCACTCTTTGCACTTTTTTTACCATTTTTTTTTCTAAATAAACTTTAAATTGTTCTTACCTTAAATTTCTCTGTTATTTACAAATTAATGTTTTGTTGTTGTTTTTATTAACAATATTTTCCATACATTTCGACAAAAAACTATTCGAAAAATACGGAAATGAGGTAAATTCCGGCACGTGCGCACTGCTGACGTCTAGAATACAAACGTCTATTCGGATTAAACAATATTTTCATGGTCCAAGAAAATTGGTTTTATTTCAATAAAATGTACTTAAATAAAGAAAATCGAGTTTCTTCAGCCTAGTACTCTTTCGTGCTTCAATATTAATGATTGTTATGTGTACTGATCAAAATTGTGCGTTTACATACAAAACTCATATTAAAATCATGGTTGTCTTATAAAGTATTTCTCTTTGTGGCATATTGAGTTAGATTTTTCAAAAACAGTTGGGAAGCTTGTGAAATTGCCTTTCAAATAAGTTATATTTCAAGTACTTTTGATAGATAGGGACAGAGATAACATATGAGAAATATAAGTGTAATTTAGGCAGGCAGGCTTTTATGCAATAAAAACATTTCTTTTTTGTTACCGTCACCCACAAATTGTAATACGAATAATATTATCAGAAGTTTAAAAAAATGTACGTAATCACAACGTTTGTTTCAAATAGTTTTTTGACCTCAGTTTAAATATCACGTACAAATCAAGGCACTTTCGTAACAACTAGAGAAACAGTCGTTTCCATAATAAAAGCATAAAATAATAGCAGGTACGTACAATATACATTGGATGGATTGTATACATATAATTATAATATTCTCATCAGAAAAGCTATTAGATTAGTGTAAGATTTGACCCCACCCCTCTTCCGTTTTTTTTTTCAAATGTCCCCGTTTTGAGACCCTCTGCATCGGAAAACGTAGGTTTTTACGCGCGCGCGCACGTGTGTGTGTGAGGGGGGGGGGGGAAACATAATGATAAAGGGACTAAGGTGAGAGGGAAAAGAGCTGAAGGAAGGAGTGGAAGAAGTGCTAAAAAGGATTGATTCTAGGGTAGAGATAGAGGAAGTGCGAAGTTTAGGAAGGGAAAAACGAACAGGGAAGAGAATGGTACTAGTGAAACTAAAGAAATAGGAACATAAAAGGGAATTGATGGCAAAAAAGAAGTTCTTATATGGAATTTCGGAGAGAATCGACGATGATTTGACATACACTATCCGTCCAATAAGACGGCAAACGCAGGACTTTCACCGTCCGTCAAGACGACGGCGTGAGAGGTCCCCACTATTCTGCGCTGAGAGCGTGTACGGTGTAGAGCGAACTTATGTGATAAGTGATACATTAGGTCGTCTGCATTGCAGAAAAAATAGTGGAGAGGATAGACTTACGGCCTCCGCCGTCGTTTTGTTGAGCGTTCGCCCGTCGTTATGCAAATTTAAAAATTAAATTTATGAAAATAACGACACAAGGTGCATTGAAAAGTTTAATACAAAATTTGTATTTTTTATATTATGCACACTTTTTTTATTTTAAAAACATGTTAATAAAAATACGTGTGTTTTAATACTAATACATATCACGAATTGTAATAATATAAAATTATTAAAATGATACATTTTTCAAGGTAGCTGAAAATAAAAATTAGTGCAAAATAAGGAGCAAATATTAAAGTTATCATTCCAATTAAAATGTAAACATTATTTTTCAATATGTGAATAAGCAGTACAAGCCCGAGGTGCAGAAATAAATATAATATATATTTGATATAATAGTGTTGCACATAGTGTAGGAAAGTTTAGATTTTAAACAAAATCGAGTGCGAAGCACGAGATACGAGATGCGAATGTCTACGTTAAAGCCGAAGGAGCTTTAACAAATAAGTATTCACAATTACAAACTTACAGTTGTATATTTGTTGACTTTTAATTTTAAAATGCCTACCTAAACATAGCCTACCTAAAGAGTATATGGCAACAGAGCACCAATAACCGTATCGAATATCGGCTGCAAGACCTCGCCACAAACAATTAGCGATCTGCTGATAATCCGCTTAATTAAGGAGAACAGCAAGATTCTATTATCCTCTTATTGTATAATGA
Source organism: Belonocnema kinseyi (assembly GCF_010883055.1). Classification (NCBI taxonomy): domain Eukaryota; kingdom Metazoa; phylum Arthropoda; class Insecta; order Hymenoptera; family Cynipidae; genus Belonocnema; species Belonocnema kinseyi. The sequence goes on from NC_046662.1 coordinate 99,866,491, forward strand.
CATATGTAGCCTATCAAGGGAAGCTGGCTCAATATCGACTTTTCCCATAGAGTGCTTTAATTTAATAATAAGGTTGTTCTCGGTTGAATTATAGTAATCGAACTAATTTTTCTCATTAATGTTAAATATAGGTACATATCAGACCATTGCAGGTAACTAAAAATAATATGAAGGGTAATCAACGGTGATGAATTTTTCTTTGAAATTCGATTCAGTAAAAGAGTAATGTAATATTGAAAGAAGTTTATTTTAGTTAGTAATGTCAATTATATATTTGGTAATTTTTCGAATTATTATAGTTTGATCCTATTCTTAATTTATAATTGTAATTAATAATAATATAGGGTATTATTTATGCAATTATTTAACAATTAATTATTATGTATTATTGATCTTTGTTGTTGCCTATAATGAAATTTTATACTAATATCTTTCAATGCGGATATGAATACTATCCAGTAACCCGTATGTAACCAAATTATATGACATCTGCTACAACTGAATATTGAAGTCTGTTAAAATATTTAATTCAGTTTCTAATTCATGTTTTTGAGTTACAAGCATAATCCATTAGTGATTCTACATTGAAACCAGAGTTACTAAATAATCAGTTTTATTTAAACACAATTGTAATTTGTTGAATAAAGAATTCGAGCCCAAGAACCTTTTTCAAATTTTAAGGAAATAAATGGATAACTTATAACTATGAAGACTAATGAAAAGTAAAATAGCATTGCCTATGTATTTAAAAAAAGATTTAAATGCCAATAAAGCATAAGAGGAGGGAGTTGACGGGTATACCTGCGTCGAGAGATCGGATCGTGGTCTCGCGTGTTTCCACTCGCCATAGTCAATTACCGTTCCCTCATTAACCCTGTAATAATCGTCGAGTACTCTCAGTTCTCAGAGCAGAAATGCTTGTGAAAAGAGTGCTCTTTACTTCGCTACGAGCATGCACGTTCATGCATTTAAAAGTTTGCTTCATCCAAGAGGTTCCCATTTTTTAATGCAGAAAGTCATTGCAATGTTCAAATCTAATACATTTTTTTTTCATTAATGATTTAATTAATTATTATTATTATTTACGTGTATCATTTATATCGTAACTATTTATAAATTAGAGCTCAGTACCTTAAACGGTGTTATGAGAGTAAACAATAAAACTGACGGACACCTCACCGACCGTACAGTGAAAAAAATGGCTGGTTCGCACAATCAAAAAATAATGTTGTTAATCACCGAGCAACAATGTTTGCTTTGAATAAACTACAGTTTTTTTAACGTAGAAAATTTTTTCGTTAAATTAACATAATTTGTTTGTTTTGGACCTATGCTAATTTTTTAAGACCAAACATGGCCCGACTATCAGCGGAACTATACAAAATCTTTTTTAAATGAGTAAGGCCGACGATCGGCCGAACTTGGTCCCAAAAATAGCCCGACCATCTGGTGTACTGTGATAATTTTTTGTCAAAAGAGTCACGTAAAATATTGCTCCAGTTCTAGGCCTGGAAATGATCTCTAATCGACTGCAACCTTCAAAACTCTGTATCAGTATAGGTAAAACCTTTATCTGCAACATGGGTTTGGTCCTATATTTTTAGAACTTTTTTCTGCTGAGATTTTCACTATAATCTGTACAAAAATCGAGGTTTCTACATTTTTTGGAAACATAGTAAACATGTTTATGTTAATTATGATCATCTACTTTTGCCTTTCCATGAACACCGATCCCAAGGACAATTATTCCAACATATTTTGTATATAATCCTCTTTAGCAGTAGTGTTATAACCGGATGGAGCCGAGAATACGATTATCGACATGGTTCATACACCCGTAACAATGGTATGTTTATCATATGTTGGCCGCCCGAAATAGGATTCTAAATAAAAAACTGCCCTGCCATGGGTGAAAGTAAAGAGAAATAAAAAATCCAAGGCGGTTTTAAATTTATTAAAACATCGACACATGCGCAGCAAAAGTTATTTTTTATTCTACGTTTTGAAAATGCCATAAAACCTGATGAGGCCCTGCGAATAGTGGGCGAAACGTAGTTTTGTATAACACGTTTAATAAAAGGACCATACAACCGAAAAACCTACCATCTTCATTATATGGCTCATTTCTCGAAGTCCTAGAGAACGCTGTCAGATCTCGAGTTTGTCCGACAATCTTAGTTCCAGAAAATGTGGCATTTCTCGTTTTGGATCATTAGCTCTATCTACTTCGAAGCGATCGGCAGAGCAAGGTCGTAGCTAACATTTTAGCAGCGACAAAGACGGTAGTAAAGCACTTTTAGGGTCACATTATGTCTGTAGAAATACTTAGTTCCCGCGTGATAAGGACAACTGCATAGTATGTGTTCTAGGTTCTCAGTATATGCTTGACATTCTCTACACCTATGCCTGGTCACTTTTTGACATAAAATGCGGTCATGGTATACTTAGTTGGAAATGACACGTCCTTGACGGCGTGGTAAATATAATCACAGAATTGACAAATTTATATGCAAGCACTTCTGCATATCCATGATGTTACGCGTAGCGATATCAAGGAGCAAAATTTCTTCGTAGCCCTAAATGCTTCCTTAATTTCTTTGGCAGTGATTGATGGACATTGGATTCTCGCAAAGCTCGTTGAAGCGGTTGATATTTCTAGTGTTTTTTTCAATTCCAGTTTTTTCGGTATCGTGTATACCTCTGTCGAAAAAGTCTCGGTTACTTCGGACTTGGATGGATTTTTGCTAGAAATAGAGGATTTTTTTCATCTAGCTGCTAGGGGAATTTTTCAACCTCTGCTTTTTTACTTTGACTTTTAGAAGTAAAACATCTAAATGAAGTAATGCACTTTCCTCGCTCCTGGTGTTAAGATTTTGGCCAAGGGATTTGGTCACCTGATCCGGAGCTTTGTAAAGAAACGCTCCTTTGTCAATCATGGCGTGTTTCTGACAGATCTTTGCCATTTTTACAGGTCTCTTCAAGTTCAAGGTTTCTAATAACATCATCGGGAATGCCAATAACCTTTTCTTTTTTATATGAATCTTGGCACACTCCAAATGGGAAATTAATTACTGGCGCATTACTGCGCCAGCACTGGCAGCGTTGGCGTCATACTTATCGGAAGTATTGTCGCAGTGCTGGCAGGACCTTGGGATGATAACTATGTTCGATACTGACTTTCAATACTGCGCTAGTGCTGGCTAACAGTACTGACAGACAATAATGGCGCAGTAATGGACATGAAGATTAGACGAAGTTCAGCCGACGCTCGTTAAAATCCATAACAAGAAGAGGCCTACATAAGATGTGTGAACTATAATATCGCTTAAAGGATAGATTAGCTTTACTTTTCGTATCAATTTCTTTACATTTGTTACGAAGGTAACAGTTTGAAATTATATCAAGGGGTCGAAAATTCTTAAGTTTAAATATCGTGTGCTTTGAGAATAGTAACCACGCGTTATTATTACAAATAGTAAGCTGCAAATACTTATTACTTTGACAAATCAAACATTTTTTTCTATAAATAAGAAAATCATGGTAATTTTCTTATTCACAGTTTTTTGCACTATAAATTCAAATAAGCAATT
>NC_046662.1:99870180-99907102 GCF_010883055.1 Belonocnema kinseyi
AACCGTTAAAAATGTTGAAGCAGTTTAGAAAATTGTTGTAGCGAATCGTCGAATCACTATTAGAGAAGTTAATGAAGATGTTGGCATATCAGTTGGCTCATGCTAGGTAAATTTCACGGATGTTTTAGGCCTGAAACGTGTGGCAGCGAAATTTGTTCCGTTTCAGTTGAAACATCCGGAATCCCCAAGACCGAAAAAAGCACGCCAAGTTCGGTCAAATGTGAAGGTTTTGCTCACTGTTTTTTTCGATTACAAAGGCCTAGTGCATCATGAAGTTATTCGCCGTTTGCATTGAGCAATATGAAAAAAACGCCCGGATCTGTGGCGAAACAATTCGTGACTTTTGCATCACGATAATGCACCTGCTTACACACTGCTGCATGTTCGTGATTTTTTGGCCTCATACAACACCATAATCGTGCCTCAGCCATCGTATTTACCGGAAATGGCCCGCTGAGACATTTTCCTGTTTCCAAAACTGAAAATACCCATGAACGGATGACGTTTTGCCATGATTGAGGAGATAAAGACCACACCGCTGGAGGAACTCAAGGCCGAAAAGAGCATATCAGAAGTGCTTCGAGGATAGGAAAATGCGCTGGCGCAAGTGTATTATATCTGTGGGGGATTATTTTGAAGGGACACAATAGATATTGATGAATAGATCAATATTCTTGAACAAGAATAAAAAGTAACCTTTTCTTTTAACAAGCCTCGTATATATTTGCTTTTTGATCTATGATTTTTGCCAGTAGTGGCAGAATAACTTCATTAAAATTCCTCCAGTACTGTGCCGGTACTATTTCACTAAGTCTTGGCGAGAAGATGGCATGACCAATTCACACAGTGCTGCGCCAGTACTGGTCCTCCAAGATTTGGCTGGACGTTGGCATCGCCCCAAAATATGTCCCTGTAAAGTCACTTTGTTCGTTATCACACGAGAATTTCCAGATATGATACTAAATCTCTTTTTCCCAATAGGCATTAACCTCTCTATGCATTTCATTATGTGTGGATGAAACTTTAAGCTTTCCAACAGACAGTTGATAAATCTATGAGAGGTTGAATCGAAAGATTTCCGGTAGTCAATCCAGGTCATTGACAGGACGCGCTGATGGGCTGTTGGGCCCTTGCAGACGCACCTGTCAATTAGCAGGTATTTTGATCCATCGTCGGATTTAGTTTTTGATTTGATTCAGCCAAATCCCCCGCCGCACCATAATCTGAACAATTGATGATCCTGAGGTCGAACTCCTCTGAGATGTAGTCACGAAGGGAGGCAACCAATTTCAGCCAGATCTTGGGGCTTAGAATGAACCTGGATGTCAATGTTTCTGCTTGAACATCGGTGCTCTCGGAAGTACCCACCTTTAACTGGTTCACCCTGCAGTGACGGCTAAATGCCGACACAGTTACGGGAAAAATTAAGAAAGTGGTCGTCCTTAGATCGCTCCGTATCTTCAGGGTGCATGAGAAATTGCTGGGATAATTGTATTGAATCCATCACAGACTGTAGCCATCTATCTCATAATCATGAAACGTGGTTACAGCTGAAACGTTACCATTATTTCGTCGAGCGTGTGTGTACTTTCCTTGAACGACAACCGCTCTCGGTGAAATCCCACAGTTGCCCTTATTAGAAAACCTCAACAAAAAATATATATATATATATATATATAGAATTTATTTAATGCTTTTTTTAAATCGTTATCAGAGTATATTATGTGAAAAAGGGAGTTTGGAGACATTTCCTGACGTGGGCATCTCCGTGACTGCAAGCGGCACCGGTGTATCGATGCGTCAAGAACTTCGGCGTATAGTTTCTCCAAAACAAAAAAACTAATCCTTAACTTTAAGGTATTTTATTGCACTTGTGAAAGCAGCAAATATTCACACAGCAAGGACCAAAAACTTCCAAATTGTATCGCCTCTAACTTGGCTACTATTTAACACAGCACGAAAATATCTATTGGTAAAATTATTATCCAGTAGGGCAACACTCAACCCAAGTTTAACCTCTACCAGACATATTCGATTTTCAGGTTGGGACATTTAAAAATAGTGCCCTATTAAAAAGAGAAATCGATTCGAATAGCAAGTCCTTAATTGCCCTAAATAATTGTATCTCTTGTATAAAATCTAAGGATGGAATAACAAGCATGAATGCGTTCTCAAAAGTGATAGAAACCAAAATATATAATTTATCGGTTAATTCTGCACAAAATATGGTATTCATCAATTTTTAAAGCTCCTTTGGATAAATTATTTTAAAAACTGAAAATACGATATATTTGAAAAAAAACACAAACAAATTTCGAACAAACTAGCTGATGTGTGTATTAATTGATATCTGTGTGATGTCCACATTCAGTTAATTTAACTTCTAACTGGATACACTTTAAATGTTAGCAATGCTTGAATTGATAAAATAATTTAAACTTAAAAGCAGTTAGGATGGAACAATGTAATGAAGCTAAAAGAGAAAACAGTCCTGGGACATGACCAGTCTCGAGACTACGTGATTGTTCAATACAGCAGAGGCAATTTTAATTAAGGAAATTAAGCTGTTTATTGCGAAGCTAATGTCTGTTCGATTCGAATACAAAGGAGGCACGAAATCAGCATCCCTCTTCCGCTCCTTTTAATTTAACGAGGATCGAACTAATTGGGCAAAGCTATCTCCTAACTTAGGTGGTACAAAAATCGCGATGCATTTTGAGGTAAGAAAATAGAGAAAGGGATTATCAATTTTCTGGATCTTTTAACTGTGAGTCTTTGGCCCTTTCATAAACCCTTTGAGCAAGTTTTTGAAGATGTTCACAAAGTTTTGCATGCTATTGTTTATTGTTTAAATGATCAGAAGATTAGGACGATGCAGGTGAGAAATAAGTGGGAGTGAAACTAAACTAAAAAGTATACTAAAAGAAATTATTGTAGGTCTCGTAGATTATTTTTATCACAATATAGTTTTATTGGTTGCAATTATAATATTTTTACACCTTAAGATATTATGAGTGCCAAAAAACAGGTCAGAGAAAAAAATTAATTTTACTTTCAAGAATTGCAATATTATTATTGATGGTATCATCGTATAGTTTCTTTTAGCTTGTAACCAAATAATTTAAAAAAATGACACAACTATTTTAATGAATAATAGCTTATGTATATTCTGGGTTAATCTCACAGAAATAATAAATCACTGAAGACAGGCACCGTCGTGTGCAGAAACGTTAAAAAAAAAGGAATAAAAAAATAATTTTTTAGGCAATGAATTTTATTAACAATTAACTATATTTGAAAAATAATTTTATCAATGTATGTGAGGCACGTTTTTCACGTGCCCATAATGTTTTAAAGTGAAATATTTCTAAGAATGGTTCTACAAAGTGACGTAAATTCACCAAATTTTCTACTCGTGAAAAATTGCCGTAAATATGTATCTCACAATTGGTGAAAATATGTCCAGAATGTACTAAATGCATTGTGAAATTCAAGAGGGAAAAGGATGAAAATGGAACTTTATAAGAGCGGTAAGTGAAGTTCGGCAACCTACCCTCTTTTTCCAACTTTTTGACATCCCTTCCTGTTTCTGATGCGTCCATTGTCTTCCGGTTATTGAAATATTTGTCATACGCAAACACGTCAAGCGAGCGGTTTTCATATAGAAAATTATGTACGAAGACGGGGAACATAAGGTAATCTATCGTGGCACATATCCGAAAAGAAAAAACGTAAAAGTCATATTCCAGGAGATAGCGAAGGTTCTTGTTTTCTTTTTATGGGGTGTGTACGACTGCCAATAGAATATATATGAGAGGGGTGTGTGGAGCGAAAATCGATCGTAATGCTACGTTGCTCAAACTCGAATTACTTATGTACCGCCAACGATACAAAAAGATCTTTTAAATAAATAATAAATAAGATAACACCGTCATGTGACCATCACATTATAATCGGCGAACCAAGTTGTTGCAAAGTATCATCAGTGATATTCTTAGCGTGCCACATACAAGAAATTTTATTATTATTATTATTATTATTATTGATTATTACACTATAAATTAAAATTCCTTTCAGGGAAAGCGAACTGGTTCTGTTCTAGCCTCTTGATACTATTGGGTGGTAATAGGAATTTACATTGTAAGTGTAAGTAAGAGATGTGTAGGAGAAGGGAATCGATTTTAGATCAATCTAGAAGTTCACTTTTTTTTAAGTTGCACGTTACGAGACAATGTATTCTTAGATCTCTTTATCTTAAATAAACCCACTAACCAAAGCTTTCCACGAAGGCCCATGTTTATATTAAAATCTTTCATTTCAGGCTTCTATCAACTCACTGACACTCTTCATCACACATTTCTTATGAATAATTTTTCTCCACATATACATATCCAGGCATACATATTTTTCTTTTTTTAAATCCATACATATTTCCATGTCAGTTCTAGTGTTTTTATGGCTCTTTATATCTTTTCGCTTTAAAGTCTCATTCATAGATTCTCGCCATTCATTCCTTGGTATACGTATTGGTACCAAGTAATTACATGTGCATCCTTTTATATTTGAACCATGTATTTGTAATGAACAAGCCATTTTTAGACATAAGCTAATCAACTGCTCCCCGTTGCCGTTTGTTTTTTTATCTCCAAAATTACCAAGTACTCTGTCAATAACTTTTCGTTGCACACCAACCCAGCTATTCGCGTTGAAATAAAACGTAGCATGCTATAATAAATAGTTTTGTAATTATCACATTTATTCTAACGCAGTGCAATTTGAAAGTTACGCATTTATACTTTTTGACATGCTGTTTTGGTCTCTCATTCATAATAATTAGATCTATTCCTTAACTAACATGTGATTCATTCACTATTCGTGTACTACAGTTCTAGTCCAGTTCTAGTCCAGTTCCTTTCCTATATTTGTTATACCTGACCTATCCTGAATAAACAAAAATTTATTGAACTACACGTAAAGCTCTGGAAGCATATTTTCCCAGTAGTAAATGTGTGCTACATCGAATGAGTCAACTCGAGCCTAACCTAGAAATAAATCTAACCTAGCCTAACTTAATCTAACCTCACGAAATACAATTAAACTGATTGCGTTGTCCCGTTGTGTTTGCGGTACCGTTTGAATCAGCTTGTGCTTAACCCGAAAAGAGGTCAAACCTATCCTAACCGAAAAAAAACTGACCTAACATAACATAACCTAACTTAACTTCACGTAACACAATTAAACTCATTGTGTTGTCCCGTTGTGTTTGCGGTACCGTTTCATTCAGCTTCGGCTTAACCTACATAGAGGTTTAACGTATCCTAACCTAACAAAACCTGGACTAACCTAACCTAGCCGAACGAAATTCAACCACACGTGTAGCTATGTAAGCGTACGGTTCTCAGTCTTAAATGTGTGCTATATTTAATAGGTTAATTCGATCTTAACCTACAAATTAATCTAACTTAACAGAATCTAACGAAATTTTGCTTAACGCAACACAACTTAAGGGTTCCCGTTGTAACACAATAAAATTCATTTCATTGTACTACAAGCGAATAATGCTAGCAACAAGCGGTTACGAAACTCCAGACATTTACTGCTACTAATGTCAAAATATGAAAGTACGCAAGAACAGGGTTTCCAACGTAATCGGTTAGGTTAGGTCAGGTTTTGTTAGATTAGGATAGGCTAAACCTCTATGCAGGTTAAGCCGAAGCTGAATGAAACGGTACCGCAAACACAACGGGACAACACAATCAGTTTAATTGTGTTTCGTGAGGTTTGGTTAGGTTACGTTAGGCTAGGTCAGATTTATTTCTAGGTTAGGTTCGAGTTGATCCATTCAATGTAGCACACACTTGCTACTGGGAAAATATGCTTCCAGAGCTTTACGTGTAGTTCCATAAATTTCTGTCTGCCTCAGTGCACGATTTTTCGTCATTTTTTGAGGTTATGGCTTAACCATGACGTGATGGGTGATTTTTGATATTGAATTTGAATTCAGCGTCCTAAAATCCATAGGAATACGTGTGTCTTGTTACCAGATCCGCACACTTTTTTTGTGTAGCTGTTTAATGATAGAACTTCACTTACAGGTAAGTTCGTTTAATCCTTGAACTGTATTTTCGCGCCTCTTCCTGAAGATAAAATGTAGATGTTCAAAGTTGGTTACGGTATACAAATAACAGAATATTTTATTGGAAAAGGCTAATACAAATATCTTTTGTGAACATTAACGAGATTTTTAATATTATTTCTTTAATATAATTATTTTTTATTATAACTCTGGCATATTATCTCTTAATTATCTAATATGGCTTGACCAAATGATCTAGTATCCCCAAGAATAGGCCTATCGTAGAACTTAGCATAGGTTGCCGAATTTTCTGACCAACCTGCTGACTTTCTTATTCGATCAATATTAACACCTTTACGCTTTGCGGCAGATGTAGACGCGTCTCTTGAACTATTCGCTGAGAAAATATCCGTATCTATGCCACATTCATATAGAACGTCTTTTACACATCCACTAAGGGTTTGAGTGGATACTTCTTTTAAAGGTTTTTTACAAGACATAAACAAGTTCTTTGTATCTCCCGTTAGACGCTTGGTCTTCTCAATATCAAATTGAAGGGTGCTTGCAGGACAAATATAAATGTTTTTGTGATAAAAGGGAAGAATCAAGGTTGGCTGATTTTTAACTGGGCAAGAAGTCTTAATTCTCTTTGGTATCTTAATTTATATGAGGTCGCGTTTAACAATCATGTTTTTAGTTCAATTAGCGATAAAGTCTGCATCCTTTGGCCAGTGATTATTGCTAGTAACGTTAATAATTTTTTACTTAAAACTTCTAGGGAAAGATTATCATTTTGAAAATTAGTGAAATAATCTAAGATTATTAAGGAGTTACATGTGGAATCATATTTTGGCTCAAGTGATCTTAACCTATACAACCCTTTGAAGAATCTTCTTAATGTTTCATTCTGACCAATTTTAGGTCCTAAAATAAGGGAGATAGCCGAACGAGTGCAATTCGAAGTTTCATAGGATGCCCCCTTATTAAATTCTTCAGTTACGTATTTGATGATATCGGGTATCTATGCACCACAAAATCCAAGCTTCTGTTTTTACAATGATACCACCATTTTTTTAGCGAGATGTTATATTGCGTGAGAGAAGATTCAGACGAAGAAGAAATAGAAATCGCAATTGATTCCTCCCGAATGCCCTTTAGCAAAAAAGCTCTGCTGATAACTTCCCTGCCACCAGGGTAAGATTTCTCCAAAGTGGATGAAGGCTTCTATTAGGTAAAAGCAGAAGGTTTCTATTAGGATTAAAGATTATAAAGTCCGATTGCAGCATTAAGAGGAGAAAGGGAAACCATGGTTGCGCATGACAATGAGGAACTATAATTATACCCCTTGCTTTTTCCGATTTTACTTTTTGTAAGACTCTGGGAATTATAATAAAAGGCGGAAAGGCGTAGAAAAAAGATTACCTCAACTTATAATAAAGGTATATACTGCCGATGAAGCCGGATCTCTCATCCAGGAAACGTAATTATTGCATTTTATATCAATTCTAGATGCAAATAGGTCAATTTCCGTTTGTCCGAATTTTCTAACAGTCTTGCGAAATGCTGAATCAGATATTTCAAACTCTGTTTCTGTATCCAACCTCCTGGAATCAAAATCAGATTCTGCATTATCATTGAAAGAAACGTCCGAAGCAAAAATATGTAAACCGCGTTCTTCACACCATTCCCAGATAGATCGAGACAATTTCCTGAGATTTTTGAATCTATCACCCCCATGCGATTTATGTAGGAAATCGCAGTACTGTTATCAATTCTTAAAAGAACACTACGGTATTTGAGGGCTTAAGCAAAGCATTGAAGGGCAAAGAAACTTGATAAAAATTCTAAATAATTGATATTCTGTAATCTTTCTGAATCATTCCAAAGAACTTGAGCCCTACTGTTACCACATGAAACGCCCCAACCGGTAAGAGAGGCGTCTGAAAAGATCGTTACGGCTAAATCAAGAGGAGAAATGCTTGAAACTTTATGTAGGATATTCTCTTCCCACCACGCAAAATCAGCCTGTAATTCTTGATTTAAATTCTTTTTCTTCATAGTTACCATTAAATTTTAACAAGGCCAAATATTTTTCCCTTTCAAAACTTTTGATATGAGCCCAACTATATTGAGCAGTTGGGTAGCAGGATACCAAAGAGCCGATAAGTTGTGCGAAATCTTTAATTTCACAATTCTTCATATTTTTGAAAGTGATTATCTGTTCACGGATCCCGCATCTCTTTTCGGATGTTAACACTAAGGTCATTTTTTGAGAATTCAGAATAAAGCCAAGAAAACCGAAAACTTGAGAAGGAACTTTGTAAGATTTTCCCTCATTAACAGTAAAATCTAAACTTGTGAATAAGTTAGAAGTGGTCTCAATGTTATCTAAACATTCTAAATAAGCAAAGATGCAAAATGTCGTCAAGATATATAACTAAGATAAATCCTAGATTTCTCAAATAACCTACAATCGGCTTCATAATTTTCGTAAAAACATATGGAGCCGTATTAAGACTCAATGCAAACAATTAAATTCAAAGAGAGTGTCATTGAAAGCAAACCTCCGGTATTTCCGCTAATTCTCCTTATTGGGAACCATGTAATAAGCTTAAAATGATCATTCTCTATGAATTCATTTAATTTTTTAAGATTTAGAATTAATAAATTCGGCCCATCCAGTTTAAGAATTAAGAAAATACCCGACAAAAATTAATCTGAACGTGGGCGACATTTGCTAAGAGGCCCTTTGTGTAATAATATTTGGATTTGATCTGAAATAAAGGATTTTTCCTTCGATGACCAAGATAGCTGTCTGGGAACCGAATTTTGAAGGACTGGCCTTGCAAAAGGTATATTATATCCCTAAATCCAACTTAAAATTCTGAAATCAGAGGTCATATTTTTCCAATTAACTAAGAAAAATTTCAGCCTACTAGCTAATTCACTTACATCTGTGATAACAATTTCCTTAGTTGAGTTGGAAGTTGCGACTGGAAGCTGGTTAGTTGTCCTACGTTCTGATTTCTCCAACTCTTTTTTTGGACTGAAACTGGTTGGGAAATCTGTTTTGATACCCGCCTCGCGTCCTGAACTTGAAAGGTTGACGTCGAGGCGCGGCCTTGGAGTTTTTGGGTTTCCCCGATTTTGTGGGTTTTTCCACAATATCTTTTCCAGATCTTTCTATTGTTTTTGCCACTCTGAGGCACTCTCCCAGTTTCCCTTATAAAAGTCATTCGTCTGCTATGGAAGATTCCAATGCTTCCTTCTGAGAACTGTTAACAGTAGCGAAAATGAGACGGCGACGAGTTAGGGTCTCGTCTCTTTGCAAATCTGCCAACAGCCGCGCGGCCTCGCTAACTTTTTGAAGCAACTAACTCTGCGTTAAAGATCATTTCTGGGAATCTTCATTTAGTTTCTTGTCATTAATGACATCAACTATAGTGGTGCCCAACAAGAATAGGCAGGCAGTTGTTTTCCTGTTTTTCTACTAAGCGCTCATCTCACTTTGACGACGTTTCGTTTAATGAAACTTTAATCTCTTCGTTGAGTTTAGGTGGATCAAACAAAACGCAATTCTTAGGTGGGATATGATCCTGGATTAACTTTTCGTTTTCATCTTTAGGAAGACCTTTCTTCAAAAATTTCCGAACCTGAATCTTCCATGACTCCAATATGATCTAGCCCACATGAAATTGTTTTCTGAATGTCAGAAGTCGATGCACCTTCATTGACTTTAAGTATCGCTGGATCTACAGAAGAACTATTGTTCTGAGTAAAAGCAATACTGCTGGCTGAGTCTTCGAAATGTTAACTATTCTAATTATTATTTAAGCTTTTAAGTACAATTAAAAGCGAGGCCAACAGGTAAGAGCCTGTTGAACGTTAGTAGGTTAGAGCCTATGGCGCATCTAATTAAAAAGCAGGGAAAGCTAACAGGTAAGAGCCTGTGGCACGTCAGTAGGTTACACTTTATGACGCATCTAATTAAAAAGCAAGAAAATCCTACAGGTTAGAGCCTATGACTTATATAAATAAAAATTAAATGAAGCCAACAGGTTAGGGCCTGTAGCACGTCAATAGGTTAGAGCCTTTGACGTCTGAGACCAAATTTGCCGACAGGTTAAATAAGCCTGATGGCGCCAATATGATAGAATCCATACATAAAATGTGGGAATCTATGCATTTTTGTATCCTAGCCTTCATAATAGATTTCATCACCCATAGTCATATTTTTCAAACACTTTCAGCACTTCCAAACACTTTTTTGCTTATAATTATACACAATCTCGGTGTGAACACCTCGGCACGAAAACAAAGAATGAAGTATTTGGATACGACGTAGAGGGAGAACACCAGTCTCCTGTCGATTGGTCATTAGGAATAAAGTTCTTACAATTCCTTAATCCAACATAGTCAGGAGTTTCACAAGTCTCTTACCTTTTAACAATTCCCAATATTTCTATAAACCTACCAAAATTTCCAAAAGTTTCTATAAATTTTAATAAATTTCAATGAATTTATAAAAATTTTCATAACAATATTCAAAAATAAATGCACGAAAATAAACTTAATAAATTCTTAAACTTATCATTAAGTAAAAACTATTCACTAGTCGAACTAGCTCTCATCGCTGTTCCTCTCAAACTGGTTGAAAAGAGACACATAGCTCTAGTGAAGTAAGATGACAATCTTTTCACGAGAGGACGCAGTTAAGGCAATTTAAAACATGTAGCATCCTACGCAAATATCAAAGCCTGTTTCTTCGTCATGGTTGCTATGAGTGTTTACATTGATATCACCTCTTAACCTTCTATACATTATTTATCACTTAATTACTCAATTCTCTACATACCTACTCAATTCAATTTTTAAGTTTATAAATTTTAAAATCTTTATCTTTGACTACAGCAATGCTTTATAGTTTCAAAATCTTATTATAAAAGCAGGCTCAGATATAATAAGAAACTTATTTTATGCAAAATGAAAAAATTTTTCTATATCCGACAAAATCGTCTTGTCGACCGCATTTGGTTGAATTTATAAAATATTTTCGTTAAATGAACAAAGGTTTTGTTCAGTTTACCAAATTTTTTTATCTTAAATCCATAAAAGTTTATGGTTGAATCCTTTTATTGATTTTAGGAAATGGTTTATTGATTGAATACAACTTTTTGGTTGAATCTACCAAATACTTTAGAGAATATATTACTTATAGAATCAAGCAAAACATTTGGTAGTTTCAACACCATTTTTTTAAAGAATCTCTAAGCCGATGGACGCATGCGAATTTGATCCATACATAAATGAGTGATCCGGAAACTGAATCGACTGGGGTCGAGAAATGTACATTTTTCTCCAATGGTCTTGTCTGGTGCAGAAAGTCGCTAAAAAAAGGTAGTAAAAAAATCTTTCAAATGTAAGTCTAGAGTTGGGTAGGAGGGGCGTGACTCCGTGGCAACCCCTGGTTCCGTACCTGACATACGGGAAATTGACTTGAGATGACTAACTTGGGAAATTCACTATGCAAAAAATATGGAAATTTGTGGCTCGACGAGCCGCACAACTTTTATTCAAATATGTTTTTAATCAAATTGATAGTTTTTTACAAAAAATTAAAAACCGGAAATTTTCATTGTAACAAAAGCAATTACTTTTAAAACTAAACTCGCGAAAACTCGGCTTCTGCTCGAGGAAATAATCTCATTTTTTCCAACTAGTGAAAACTCTTCACCGATGCCAATTATGTTTTAAAAATAGATTTTTTTCTGATATTTGAAACATGAAGATTATTGCAAACCATTACCGTCAAGAATCGTTTCCTCAGACTTTGACGGAAAAAGTCTGCAGGGAAGTTTCATGGACGGAAAACTTCCAGTGGCAAAGTTGTTCCTTGATTTTGAAGAAAAACTTTGACAGAATTTAAGCTAAATCATTATGTTTGTTTCAAAGATACAAGCGATTTTTTATAGCCGCGCGCGCACTCGACTCGAGTCGACCGGCGCTCTCGTACCAACCACAATGGTCTAGAATAGGAATTTATTGTTCATAATCGCCCACACGTTGTATTTCTCAACCGATTTTTAAGTTTTATTCGGAAATGCTCAGCCTCACATTTTCAAGAGAATCCTGGTTAGCGATCTTTTAATTTTTGTCACAGAGTAACTATATATAAAAAAATACTGCTTCATACGCATGATTATATGTTTACATGAATTGTTTAAACATTTTATTATTATTTTTTATAATATTCCATTTTAATAATGCTAGAAAGTTACGGTTTTTTCTCAAATTTTCAACTTTTAGTATAATTTTCAATGAAAGTTAGGTGGATAATTTATTAAAGTTGAAAAATTAATTGTTTAAATTATTTATTATTATTGTTAATGATACTCAGTTTAAACATTGCTAGAAAGTTGCGGTTTTCTCTAAAATTTTCGTCTAATTTCTAGTTGTAGTGAGATGTATAATTAATTATAATTAAAGAATTAATTGTTCCAATTATTTTATATTATTGTTAATCATACTTAACTTAAATAATGCCCGAAAAATATGATTTTTTTTAAATTTTCAACTCTTTGTCCACTTTTTACTTAGGGTGATATAATATTTAAAAAAATCTAACCAACCTAATTAATTAAACAAATGTTTATTGTTTATAACTATGTTCTCTTATATTGATGTTAGGTATTTGCGGTTTTTTTGTGAAATTTTCAACCTTTTCCCACTTTTCACATTGCACGGTATTAATTCATGCAAATGAACCAAAAACAGTTGTTGAATTAATTTATTATCGTTTATAATTATCTTTTCTCAGATAAATGTGAGAAATCTTCTGTTTTTTATTAAATGTTCAACTTTCATCTGTCTTTTCCAGTTAAATAAATATTTATTTTTAAAATTTATTTGTTCGTTAGTTTTTAAGGTTATATGATAATTCTTAAATAAATTCAAAAAAATTTCATTATTCAAATTGAGTATCATTAATAATAATAACTAATTATTAACTAATATAACTAACTAATTAACTACTATTTCATACATTAGCAACAAATTGTATTTAAAAAACATAGCTTGTATCTTTTAAACAAACATAACGGTTTGGCTGAAATGTTCTAGATGTTCTAGATGACATAAATAGGGGGAGGGGGGACCGATCAATGGCGGGTGGTCGGTGTCGACTTTTCCCGCTGGTGGAAGATCTGTTCGCCGTAGAAAAAATTTGAAACAAAAAATCAAAATATTTTCTTAATCTATACATTATAGCACGCAAAGTAGACTAGAATGAAGAAAAAAATGAAAAATGAGGAAGTTATGAGATTTTGAAAAAAAAATTGATTTTTTCACTTTTTTTTGCTACCAATTCTTTTTTTAAACAAACAATTTTCAATATTTTTTTATGATTGTAGTCTACCAACATGGAAAACGTGGTTTTGTAAAAAACGCGTTCAAAGTTTTTCATAAAAACGCAAAAAATTATGTTGAACTTTTGCAATATAATTACACTTATTCATCATTTCGTATGTTTTCGGGGTCGATGATTTCAAATCTGCCATCAAATTTTCAAAATTCATTTGTTTAAACAATTTTTAGAAACAATTTTTTAAAACAAATTACAATTTTTGAATGATGCATATGCTTTCCATAGCTTTCGATATCACTGATTTCAAATCTGGTACTATTTTTGCAATAAAAAATTATATAAAAAATTTATTTAATAAAAATTATTGCAAAATTACTTTTTCCCAAGATTCATATGATTTTCATAGTACAAGCGGTCAGAAATCACGAATTTGACATCAGATTTAAAAAATCATTTGTTTAAATAAAGTTCAGAAAATGAGAGTACTTACACCTAGTCAGCTATTCCAGGTCCATACAAGCCACCTTCCTCATTTACGTGAAAAACAAACCTAAAATCGGAACCAGTTTCGCCGCCGCAGAGCACCCGGCCGCTGCAGCCCAGCGCGTTTGACGCCGCTCTATTCAACGGCCCATAACTTTCGAATTTTTTGATATTTTGATTTGAAATTTTCCAGGTATATTTTTGGAGCATATATCTATCCGTCAATGCAAAAAGAAAAAAAAAACGATTTTTTTGACCCAACAAAGTAGGGAACCCCCCCCCCCCCCCCCCCCCCCCCCCCTTAATCTTCAAGGAACAACTTTGCCATTGGAAGTTTTCCGTCCGCGAAACTTCCCTGCAGACTTTTTTCCAACCAAGTCTGAGGAAACGATTCCTGACGGTAATGGTTTGCAATCACACTTATGTTTCAAATGTCAGAAAAAAAAATATTTTTAAAACATAATTGGCATCGGTAGAGCTTTTGCTAGTTGGAAAAAAACACGAGATCATTTCCTCCAGCAGAAGCCGAGTTTTCACGAGTTTACTTTTAAAATTATTTGATTTCGATTCAATGAAAATTTCCGACTTTTAATTTTTTGTAAAAAAAATTATCAATTTGATTTAAAAAATATCTGAATAAAAGTTGTGCTGCTCGTCGAGTCACACATTTTCATATTTTTTGCGCAGTGAATTTCCTAAGTTGATCATTTTCGGAAATTTGTCCGTGTTTCGGCAACGCACGGGGTGCTGGGAGAGCGAGTGCGAGCGCTAAGGACGTCATGAAATCCACACACTGAATTTAGGTAGAAGTTTTCTCGGAGGCCCAGGTGCGAATTGATCGTCGGCCCACGGTCGGGCCAACCGTCGGGCGGTTGGTCTAACTTTGTGCGCCACTGGTCGGGCCAACCAGCTAAATGATAACGGTCAACCCCCTTTGGCTTCTCCACGTCGCAAACTGACGCTAGGTGAAATACATGGTGTGCGGTCTAGGTCGTCTAGGATCCCGCACAATTTAAATTAAAAAATTTATAATCACGAAGTGTCTCGTTGTCCCGAAACTCGAGATGAGTAGTCCAATATTTTTCATAAACTTGGCTAGTGATCCCGAATTTTCGGGACAATTAGTTCATCTCCTTTTCCAACTCCACGAATTTTCGAGACGTCTAGACGGGACCAAATAATTAACTCCCAATAAGACCATTTACAATGGACTTTTGGTTAAATCAATCAAAATCTTTTCTTATGCCAACAAAAATACTTACTCTTAATATTTCCTTGGATCAGCAAAAATAGTTGCTTGGATTACCCAAAATCTTTAGTTAGATGAATCAAAATTTGCCTGCATGAAACAAAAGATATGGTATAATCAAACCAATTTTACTAACTAAAAATTTCCTTGGTTAAACCCAATGTTTTTACGATAAAATAAGAACCATTTTCAAGGGATGTATCAACCAAACTTTAGTTAATTGTGCTGAACCTTAGATGATTATCAGATGAAATTTCTACAGTGATCAGCCGTTTAACCGAGCATAGCCCAAGGCGTCAGAATAATGTAATTTAAACTAGTTCTTTTTTAATCATGTCATTGTTAGCGGCTGCGTTACCTGGATACGCAGTTCTTATTTTCCTACTAGGTCTTTTCATATATCTATGAAGTAAATTCGTCTCAAGGGAAAAACAAGAAATAGAGAAGGTAAGGGATCAAATAGGAAAATGTGATAAGTGTTAAAGGCACCAATAGAATCATCCAGGACCATCGTTTTAAGTGAAATAAAACAATATTGTAATTTTAAAAGTTATAAATGTAACGAATTTTTCAAAAACTTTTTTTTTTTAGATAAATCAGTGCTTATATGTTTAAATATAAAAAATTTAATCTCTCTGAAAACTTTGATCTTGAAAATGCTATCAGATTCCGAGAAAATATACGCAGAAGTATTTTTTCCGCTACCGGCGCACGTATTTGTAACTTTTAACGGCGATAAAAAGTACATTTTTGGATGATTTAAAAAAGTAACAATTTTTTTAATCAATTTTTAAAAATTTTTTTAAAGGCGCATGCTTTACTCAACTTCAAACGGGGATAAAAACTGAAGTTTTTAATTTAAAAAAATGAGAATTTCCTTTTTAGCTATTGAGTAGCGGAATTGATATAAAAATTTTCATTAAAAATTATTATTAGTTTTCGAAAAAATGAACGAAGGAGATTTTTACAAACTTGTCATCTGTCATCAGCTGTTTCGCTTAATATGACTAAGCATGCGTAATGCTCACATGGGCGTGAGTTCAAATTCACAGCAAGATATTTGTATGCCATAAGAAGAAATTTAAAAAAAAATTTGAAAAAATCTTTTCATCAGGATGTGTATGAGAATTTTTTAACTAATAATTTCAATATCGAAATTGTGTGGGTTGGGGCCAGTGTTTGACAGTAACGCATTACTTATAACGCTTTACCAGAAAAGTTACTTTTTTTAGTAACGGTAATGGTAACGCGTTATTTTTAAAAAAGAGTAACGGTAACGCGTTACATTTGTCTGGTAACGGTAATGCAAAGTAACGCACGTTACCGTTCGTTACTTCATAAAATGTTTGAATACGTTTAGCTTTACATTAAATGTTTCGATGTAAAGAAAACAAATCAGATGATGTATTTTCTTACTTTTTTGCACACATTTTCTTATCAAAAGAAATTATTTATCCGTTACGATACGGGATTACCGAGCAATGCATCTATTCAGCGAGTGTTTAGTAGGATGGTCCACAAAATATATATATTTCAAAAATTTTTATAAATACTGGCCGGAAATTTGTTCGAGTCCACACAAAAATAAATACACTATAAAGTGATACATAAAGGTGCCGCAAGCCCCATATAAAGTTTAAAACGTATTTCCCATGAGAAAAAAAGACTTTTTTTATCAATTTCATTCAAAATATTTAATATTATCTGAATCGAGATGAAACTCAACATTTCTCTTTACAATTAGCAAAAAAAGAGATTATTTAATATATAGTTTTCTCTCATGTTTATTTATGATGTTATAAATAACTAAGACGGCGAAGCAAAGTTAAAGATTTTAGAAAAAATTAGAACTTTCTAGCACTTATCCAAGATAAGATTGTTATAAGCAATATTAAACACTTAAAACAAGTTGTTTGTTAAATTTATTTAGTTATTACCTCACTAAGTGAAAAAGGGACAGAAAAGTAAAAATGACTGAAAAACGCAACAATCAAGCATTAATATAGATGAAGATAGTCATGAACAACAATAATGTGTTTAAACAATTATTTTTGCTAAAATTTTATAAAATATTTAGCCAATTTTAATGAAAAATAGAAAAATAGTTTACAATTTCAGGGGAAACCGAAATATTCTACCATTAAGCAAAAGCATATTAATAATAATAATGAAAAATTGTTTAAAAAATCGCGGGAGCGGTGTTCCGAAAATTGAAAAATATATTGTGTAAATAAATGAACTTAAAAATGCACGAAAAATAAGGGAACATAATTAAGTAGAGAAAGTGAAATAAAACAGAACGTGCTTAAATCCATAATTCGCTCGATTAAATTGATATTTATCAACAGGTTCGCGAATATTACATATGAGAGCACGATTTCGTAAGTATATTTAAAATTTTAAAAGTATGAAAAATAATGCTTCTAATATATCCCTTTGTTGTATGCTAGCATAAATAAAACGGGTACAAAAAATTCTATTTGGAGAAAAAGTAGATCAGAGTTAAATAACTAATCATTTTCTTCATATTGACAATTATAAGTGATGCAATAACGTATCTTGATCAATTTGGTCGATTACAACAAATATATCGTAGAAAAATATTGATTAATAAATTTCGCCTAAACAGTTTTTTATAAATCCAATACAAATTTGTCTAACTTTTCATCACGCCAGCCATGTGCTCGAACCCCTACATAATTTTTCTACCTATAATATCAATTTCAATTATTTTTAGATTTTCGGATCACTTTCGAGTCATTTAAACATTTCTCTTATTTCGATGTCAGTATTTTATAATATTATAATGATAAGAACTAAATAATTAATAAACGCTGTTTCCTATTGTTTTAAAAACATTGAAAGTTTTTCAAAAATTTGAAAAAAGACAATGATTGAATTGAGTAATATTTAAGATATTCTCGATCCATTCTCCCACCACTGTAGGAAATCTTTACCCCTCAGTAAAACTTTTTCTATTCTTATTGCAGTAGACATTTATCATCATTGTTATCATTTTCTTAAGCGCTCTTGCTCTTTTTTTTGCTCATTACATTCTTCTTCCTCAAACAGACCTGTTTCAAATAGGATTGGCGCCACTGACTTTCAGACAGTAACGTGTCAAACACTGGTTGGGGCCTTATGAAATATACATATGCGTATACTTATACTTATAAAAATTATACTTATACTTATACTTATACTTTATTATGAACCTTATACTTTATTAAAAAATTTACTAAGTTTTACCTATGGGCGATAATATTTTGATTAATTTCATGTAAGTAAAGCGTTTTGTCATAAGCAACTGTAAAAAATTACCTGTAAATGATTTTTTCAATCCTACAAGTTATAATTTTTGTACGCTCAAAATATATGTTTTTAAACAAATTGAGGTAATTGCCTCTTTAAAGTACCTTGTGCATGTAAAACTGGAAATTTCTTCAGTTTGAATCATAGAAGCATCTCATTGTTTTGTTGTTCACAAACAAATTTCGTGATTTTTAAAGTTGGAAAATCGTCTTTCATATTAAAAATTCTAACATTTACTGCACAACACTTTTTTATCTTTAAAAGAAAATAACAACAATTAAATACTCGGTGGGTAAAGGTTTTCATTGTAAGCTGCGAAAACTGGGTCTCTTTTGCATCTCCCCACATTTTGCGCAATGTCATTCCCATGAAAAAATTTGAAGTTATGCGTAAAATAATTACACTATATTTCAATATCCTTTCATTTATTTTGATACCCTAGACTAAAAAGATATTATTGAGACCCACTGCTTTCTTTAGTCTCCGCTGTGTTTTCTATATTAAAATGACTAATCAAGAAGCTCGTGACTCTTCAATAAAACGTAAGATCCTTAGCATCTACAATGCATTTTTCCACCTCCTTAAATGATTTGCATTTTTATTGTACCAAATGTTTGATATATCAAGCATGAATCACTCACTGTATACAAGTGATTAACTTGAAGCTGTAATTGGACTTCCGGGAACTGTGGGGCTGAAATAAAAATATTATGATTGTTTACATTCCTGACGTCATCAGGTTAACTACACAATGCATGACGAATTCAAGGGATCAGAGAATGTTTAGACTTTCAAAAATAAAGGAGTCACGTTCTCCTTTTCTCACGTTCTCCAAACAAGATCCATTTTTGTTTTTACATTCTCATTCTTTAATATTTTCCTGGTCTTACCACTCTATCCTTTAACCGAGATTTACCCTTCGGCACTCAGAGTGTTCGAAAATCATGAAATTTTGTCCTGGTCTGTCTATATATTTGGCTAAGCTCTCGCATGAAAAGATGTGCGGATGTGAAGGAAGCTAAGGTTAGAACGGTAGGACAGGAAAGTGAGCAGAAAAATAGTCGATAAGAAATTTGTGATGAAGAGTGTCAACTGAGAGATGTCTGAAACCAGTGATCTTAGATACTAATGGGCCCTCGTGAAGAGCTTTACTTACATTAGTGGTTGTGCTAGGAGTAAGGAGTATGGATCTGAGTATGGAATTATCAGCCAATTTGTGTGTTTTTTAGTGATCTGTGAAATATGATTTTGTGAAGCTCTTTGCCTAGGGTGATTGCTCGAAAGATTGATCAGCGACATTTGCATCACAGGAATCCTAGATTGATCTAAAATTTGTTCTCCGTTTTATAACTTCTCCTATATTTCCCTTTCTCACTCTTCTCATATGAATTCCTAAATCCCCGGCAATAGGACGAGGCTAGAACCGAGTGAGTCACACTTACTCCGAAAGAGATTTGGCCTAATGGTATAAAAAAATTTTATTAATTAAATTGGTATATGCACATATGATTAGGGCGACCCTAAATAATTTCGAAAAGTAGGACAAAAAACTTTGAAAAATGAGTACGAAGAAGGACAAAATATTTAGAAACCAGGAAAAAGTAGGGTATAGTTGAATACAAAGGATAAAATAAAGAATAGATTGTTCAAATTAACTGTCTTATTAAATTTTAACAGCGCTTAACATCGTATATTTTTATTGCTGAACCCTGATGCATTCTAATCAATATCACAAATGCACACATATATATTTCTCGTGTAGTAGGAATGTTTAGTAGTACTTTATGTTGTGAATTGATGAAGAAATCTTTAGATGGTATTGAATGAGAACATTTTATAAAAAAAAGTTCAAAAGTTTATTGAATAATAAAAATTTATGATTTGAAAAATCCGGACAAAAACACGGACAATGTAAAAAATTTCGTAGTAATATTTTTTTTTCAATTCTTGAAGGTCGTAACAATAATGACAAATTATCCCAGCAATTATATTTTAAAGTGGAAAAAAATTTTTATTCATTAAAAAAAATTAATCTGTAAATCTACTTTGAAATTCATGCAATATGCGGAGAATATAGAGGAAACAAAATTTATTTCTTAAAATTTTAGAGAAACTCTCGCTTGTTCAAGTGCTTATTTTCGATATCTCACTGTTTTCTAAATTTGACAAGAACTGATTAAAAGTAATAAAACTTTCCAAAGTTTAAATTAATCTAAATATTCTTAATAATAAACGAGCGTGAATGTTTTAATGAGCACAGAAAAGCGCTGGTGTTAAATTTGTTGCAGCGCAAATTTCATTGGTCTCCCAATGAGCATTTGAATCATTTTTCAAGTCTGAAATGTATTCCTCTGAACGTAGGTGCACATCTGGGCATCTAGGGGAAAGTATCATGTGGAGACTGAATTTTGGCTCAATGCCGAGAGTTGTGGAGTGCTGAACCACGCCGTCAACCACCTGAACACCCACCATAGCAACTATTCGCATGGCGATGTTAGACTAAATAATTGTTAATAAGGAAACTAATTGAAATAATGTTTGCCTAATTTTCAACTTTCTTTCATTTAACAGTTTGTACTAGTCACTTAGAATAAAATGATAACTTTGTAATGCAACTTCCAAATGTTAGGCTAGTCATGGCCGTCGATATTTAAGATAAAGCCGGGATGTGTAGAAAAAGTCATGACCGTCTACATATACAATTAGGTATTTTCACCTCAACCACCAGCTAACTTCACTTTTTTGAATACAGAAAATCTAGAGGAAATTTCTTCGAACGAACAGGCATCAATTGAGATGCAGACTGTCACGACTTAGTTTTTACATCCCGGCTTTGGTGGTTTGAATGCCATGTAGGTTTTGACTAACCTAAGATTTGAATATTATATCACACCAAGTACAATTTTTATTCCAAGACACTAATAGTCACTGGTAAATGGGAGGAAACTAAAAGGTTGTACACCTTCGGTGTACAATGGAGGATCGGCGATTTTCTGTAAGAAATTGAAAATTTTTTCTTCAAGCCCAAGGTGCTTTGAGGAAATAAAGTGAATATTTGCTTAATTGCAAACTTCTTTTACTAGTACTTTCTTAATTTGTTTTGAACACAGATGCGTCTCCTTTTTCACAATGAAAATTATTAGTACAATTTAACCTAAACACTTTGCTCAATGGTTATTCCTCTGCCGAGAGGCCTGTGTATTCGAGAAGAGAAAATAATTCAACGATCTTGATTCATTGATTTATTTTTGATAGAAGATGGTTAATCTTATAAGTTATGAAATGAAATCGTGTGGAACTCACTAATTGAGAATTATTTAATTAAGTCATTTTGAAACATCTTATCATAATATAAGTAGGAGAGATAAAAGCTTATCTCTTTCATTATCTTCAAGTCCTTTTTTGTAGTATCTACGAAACTATTTGAATTAAATTAATGGAACTCAAAATGCTTCTTCAAAACAAAATTTTGATGTAACTAAATTCAACTTCGAAAAAACCCTAAAGAGAAAAATGTTTGTTTTTACATGTGGAATAAGTATTTTTGAAGAAAAAATAATTGTTTTTCATTTTTACCATTTAAAAAAATATATTATATATGTATAAAAGTTAGAAAATATTAATTTAAAAAATGGTAAAGAAGGACAAAAATTTTCCAACATAATTTTTTCTTCGCAAATACTTATTCTACATGTAAAAGCAAACATTTTGTTCTTTGGTGTTTTTTTCTACAATGCATAGCTATTCAGCGTTGAAAAAAAGTTGTTTTTTTTAATTGTCTTAACTTTAAAAAAGCTCAATGGAGAATGTTATATTCGGTTCATTTTAAAGCAAATGCAAATACGCATCTATTTAATTTCAATTTTTTTAAATCTACAAGTTCCTTTAAAAATTACACACGTTTTTTGATGAGCAAAAAAAAAATTAAAAAATGATTGCTTATTTACTATAAAAAAGTCGAATTTTCAATTTGTTTGACAAAGTATTGTTACCTTCAGGTTAGTGTAACTTCTATGAGACTAATCCGTAATTTTAGACTATCATAAGGGATCGTCCATATATTACGTACGACATTTTTCTTTTGTTTATATCGCTATGTCCTTTTCGACTTGATAAAAATATTATTTTCGTCTTTATTCAAACAACAGAAAAACGTCTTACGTAATATATGGACAATCCCTAAACATTTAAAAAAAATACAAATTGATTTTTGGAATAAAACAACACTAAATTTTTTTCAATTTCAAAAAATAGCATAATTATACTCTCTGAAGTCATATAAATAGAAGAAAATTAAAAATTAATTCATTTTTTGAAATTCAATTACTGCAAGAAAGCTTGAATTCAGTAATAAATTTTTTTCAAAATTCTTCTTTTTGTCCCTTCGGGATTAATTTGCGTTCGCGCCGAAAACTTTTATGTGCCCTTATTCGATCCGACGCGACATGTCAATTACTAATAATGCGAGCACTCAAAAACATACTGTGAATCAACTCTACAGATAAGGTCCTACATATGCTTACTTTTGATGCTTTTAATTTGCTTACTTTTACTTTGTTTACTTTTGTTTACTTTCTCTGTCTTACTTTTGCTTACTTTTGGAAACTTAGTTGCTTACGCTACATGAAGATGGTGAGAAAAATGACTGCATTATCTCGTTGAAAGTATAATTTATAAATTTCTACTACTTACAATACCCCCAACTCTCACTTTCAGTCCACATGTTTTCGGCTTCCTAGAACTGTTGGGCCACGCACTTTCTCAGGGGATCAGGGCGAAAGCGCTTGCGACAGTCGTCTTGGAAGGGCTACTGTGAGCTAGTACTCAGTAAAGTATATTGCGCAATAGCATGCACGGTATACAATTATGTTTGGTTAAACAATTATCAAATGTTATCGATCCATATCAAAAAATCATTGCTAAATAACTGGCTGTTAATTCCGTGAAAAAAGCGATATTTTATTTATAAATACATAAAATAATAAAAATTTGTGTAAACACTTATTGTTTATAATAATAAATTATTTACTTTCATCAAAATGTTTTTAAAAAATTAGAAGCTATATATTTACAGTTAATTGCATAATCAAGTTTCTACCGCCAAAAATAGCCAATTAATTTCTTTATTAATTAAGGTAGTTTAAACAATTATTAACTTTTATTTAGTGAACAAAAATAATACTTAGGTTTTATTGCCAAGCATTGTTATTTTCTACAAAACCATTTTTATATACTTATTTGTTTTTAACAAATTCAATAAATTTTTTAACATTCGCATTACTATTGAACTTCTTTTTTGGATAGTTGCTTTTAGTTTCCTAGATATTTTTCATTAAATCTAAGCGTTTTTTAAACCGGTATTGTTAAAAGGTCAAATTTTTTATTTTTTGTTAATTAATAAACAAAAACATAAACAAAATTTTGTAAGTCGTCTAGGACAGTTCGATCCTAAATTTTATTAGCTTTCATTTAAAAAAGTTAGAATCGGAGAATAATTGTCTTCTGGAAATCAATTTGTTCACTGCCTTTTTTGCCCCACTGTGCGTCATGCTAGGTGGAAATTGGATCTTTGTTCATCGCGAAAACATTAGGATGAAAATAAATGGAAAAGTCGTACAAAGGCTTCAAAAGCGAAGATTTCATTTTCATATAAAGTATTGCAAAAACGATTCAAATATGAATTTCGAATTGGAAATATGAATTTGGCATGGAAAATTTTACATTTTATGCAGATCTTATGCAAGCTAGACAATTTTATTTTTCCAAACTGATCAATAAAGGGTTAAATGGTGATAAAGCTTTCTTGTCACTCAATTCTCTTAAATAAAAAATTAGTTACTTTTTAATTCCTCCGACCTTTTCCCGGTAATAAAAGTTGGATCCCTTGTCCTTAGATAGATGCGCCGAATTAGGTTTGTCGCATGGTACATCTGTCACAGCTTAAATTATTATGGGCTACGTTTGGATTATACTCTGTACTCTTTACCATCCCTAAATACTGTTTGCTTTCAGACTCTTTTCACTCGTGTACCCTCCAAGTAAGCTTTGATGTATTACACTTAACGTTTACATGACTATATAGAGACAAGAAAATTTTATTATTTTACCTCTGCGGCATTTCAGTTGCAAATTATGTTAGTAAAACGAGGGTAGAGTATAAAACAGAAAACAGATCTCTTGATTTGTACAGAGAGACTTCTTGCTTTCTATTTTTGTTTTAACTTTTCTGAATTTCGTGGATGACGCCATATGGGTAAAGAACTTGATGAGTAATTTACCCTTGACTTTCGTATAATTTTTGAGATTTTGTATAGAATGTGATGATAGTACTTGAAAATTAAAACTCTCTTATTTAATTCGAATTCCATGTCAAATGTGGTAAAAAGTGGTCCATTTCACTATCCCCCCACCACTGAATTTTGATACCTAACAATATAAATAAAAATGTACTCAAACCCGTGTAGAAATCCAATCAGGGATCCGACTAAAAACGTTACGGTAAACTGGTTGGATCTCGACTTCAATACCGGCCGGGATCCGGTCGGGTAATCCGGCCACAATGCGGTTGAAAAATTTAAAAAAGCTCATTTCTGTTTTACTGATCTAATTAATCTTTAAATTATAATTTTCAAATAATAATTCATCTAGCATCCATAATTTTTCTTTGATAATACTACGGCTCTTAAGAAATGTGTGATTTCTAAAAAAACATTAACTTGACCAGTGCCGGGCCGGCTCCCGACCATGGGATATAATCAGGTTTGGCCTGGCCAGAAACCGGCCGACTCAATACGTGATTCGAGAAAAATATATTCCGGCCGGCACTCGACCGGTTTCTGTCCATGCAACTCAGCCAGGGGTAGCCCGACCGGGATCCGATCAGAAACTCATTTGTATTGGGGCCAACCGGGTAAATTTATACACGGTTATGTGCTACCAATTCAAAATGATTGGTAAAATTTTCCCTAGAAATGAGGTTTTTCAAAAAGAAATCGGTATCATTTCTCTTAGTTTCAAATGCGCTCAAATGCACCACGCGTTAAAAATATTGAGCCAGTTAATTGATTGAATCTGAATTGGTGGCAAATAGTGGGGGGTGGGGCTAGTGAAATGCTAGTGTTAAATTCGTACTAATAAGGTTGAATTCAATTTTCCGCACTGGTATATATTCTACTTCAAATGCTCTCATATGCGCCACCAAAACATTTTGCAACAAGTAAAAAATGCGCCAGATATGTGCGCATTATTAGTTTTAGAAGTGATTATCTTGATAATTTTCATCCTTGAAAACTGAGTGAAATTAGGTCGAAAACGGCTAATTCGATTAAATTTCAAATATTACGAGTGGAAAAATAGAGGGGGCCCCCGTCAGGGTCCACATGGATTGCCCTCATGCCTTGTGGAATCCATGAGGGCACTCCAGACCTGGTTCCTTATGGAAACGACATGCTAATCCATAGGGGCCCAACATGGACTTCCCTCATGGATCCCTCATGGTTGACACCATGAAAGCCCTCTTGTTTTTTTTTCCAGTGCTAGCACCTGTACTGGCACATCTCTGGGATGATAACACTATTTTGTACTGGGCTGTCAGTGTTGGGCCAGCACTGGATATCACTACTAGCACAGTACTATTCCAATAGGAAATTCACATGGGCGGCAGTACTGCGTCAGTGCTAGCTAGTACCGTACTGCTACACTCTAACCATATGACAAAAAATTTATTTAAAAAATAAATATTAATTATTGCGAGTATTTTGTCTGCTGATATTAATAGACCTGTTTAGAGTGAATACATATATTATATTTTCAAACATTATATTACGAATAAAATTTCTAACGTTACGGGGTATCGAACCTACATAAATCTATCCCTAAATATATCGCCTAGCAGTCGGGAATACTAACCACTGCGCTAAACCGACAAGTTGAAACTCGATGAAAAATCCATCCTTACAAGCTACAGCTCAGAAAAGTTAAAGTGTCAAATTTTAAGCTCTCTTTTTCTAATTATTCATTATTATACGACGTTTTGTAAATGTAAAATACACGAACTGGTAACAGGAATATCAATAAAATAATTATCAAATAATTAATTTAAATCGATTACCATTTTTCTTCGCGTGATATTTTTTTTTACGTTTTAGACTACTTTAAAACTTTTTACAATGAAGGGAAATTTAATTTTTATTAACATTACAAATTTTTCATAAAAGATGAAACTTAAAATTTTTTTCTTGAAAAAAAGGAGAAAAAAAGTTGTATTCGGGACAGATGTATTTTTTTTTAATTTTAGAATGCATGAACCATATTTTAAAACGTATTTTTTATGTCGATTTCTAGGATATAAAATATTTACCCTTCCGACTTAGAAGTTTTAATTGTTGATCCGTGAGGGCAATCGAGCTGGGCCTTCAGCGGGGCCTCTATGGAACATCCATATTGTCAGAGTTTTGATTTCAAAAAAGCGTTATTGACTTTTTGTCAGAAATTTGCTGTTTGTAAGTCTGAAATCACGAAACCATAAAATTTGTGGCGTCAAAACAATATTCACCCTTTGAAGTTAGAAATTTTAATCGTTAATCCGTGAGAGCAGCCCAGCTGAGTCCATCGCTCTAGAATATTAGTAAGTGACTTCGTAAGCGAGCCTAGCGTTGGAAAGAGTGCAGCCGAGCGTAAACGATGTAAGCCGACCAACGCTCTACTGAAATTCCTTAAATTTATCAATCACTCAATTTCGTTTGATACAAAGATCGTTGTTGCAATAAATTATGATAATTCGAAAAGTTATTATTGAAAAATAAAATTTCCACAATGAGCAAAAAATTATTTTTAAACCTCGATATTAGGATATTTGAATACGTTAAGATATAGTTCTTAGAATTTAAAAAATGCCATCACTGTGAACAATTAATGAATAATTTAATGGAAATCTTTTTGAGTGCTAGCATTTAATTCATAAGGGCGATAAATTTCCGGATCTCATTATCTAGTTTAGCAGAATGGAATATCGCCATGCGGCCGCGTTGGAGACCCGTGTTCGATTTCCACCAGCTTTACTTTAATCACATTTTTCTGTTTCAGCTTCAAATATAAAATTCCCGCATGTATATAATAATCTATCAACTATATACAATCATGTGTACTGTGGAATTGCAATTTAAATAAATATAATAGTGTGAAAGAGTTCTAAATCCCATAATAAGTAAGTCTGCATTTACGTCGTATGCTCGTGTAAAGTGTAAAGGATACTTGTGTCGTAACCTTCAACGCGACGCGGCGCATGTTGGATTTATTTATTTTTCGTCTGCTAATCTGACTGCGACAATTTTTACTAAGTCGCTTAATAAATCAGTTCGCCGGTCTCTCGACGTTACTATAGTCCTTTGCAAATATTGCAAACTTCTGTGGATATTAATCCAAGAAATTTAGAATTTTCTTCTACTGAAATTAGTAAGTGGCTATAATAATACACTGCTTGCTGGTTTACTACAGAACTTTGTAAATACTTTAAACCTTTTTTGAAATAAATGTAAAATTTTTAAATTGCATTCCAATGAATTTTGTAGTTCGGCATGTAGTTCCTAGTTACTACTCGATCTGATAAACATTACAAAAGTTCCGCTATGTCCCTCCATGGCAAACAAAAAATATTAAATTATAGTCTGATTTTTAGCAAATATTACAGCAAAAGGTTTCTCCGTGTATTTATGAAGCACGCAGCACAATCCCGATATCTTAATCATATTGCGAGATACAAAGATCATTTTACCAGTCCTCGTCCAGTGGATGTGCACGCAATTTTGCGGATTGTATGTGAATAGGGATTTTTTAATACTGGTGCATGTTAGCGCCCTCAGAAATAGGTTTGAATGGTGCAGGTGTCATTTCGAGATGTTGATATATACGCAAGGGTGTATAAAGCGTCAATGTCAACCGGGCGGGAGTCGAGTGCCGATTACAAGGTCATGTAATTGAGCGCAATTAGTTTTCGTGGTAGTGCATATGAGCGTTTTTGAAGTACTTTAGAAGCAGGCAAACTCAATCCGCAAACTTTTTAATTTGTGATGCATTTGAGCTCATTAAAAACGAAGAAATGTGATACCAATTTTGTTTAAAACCTCATTTTTAAGGAAAATTTCACGAGTCCGCTTTTAAGATCTTATAACTCGGTCGCGGCTAGGGTGCAAAATTTTTTATTGGTCGTGCATCCCGCGCAGAAATTACGAAATTTCTTCCCTGTTCCTGGCTTGGGCCAGACTGAGGGCTCCTAGTCTGGGTCTAGCTTGAATTTTTCAATAGCTCGAGCTTGGGCCCAGCTAGTACCAAAGTTCCTAAAATTGATGACAGATGGCGTAGTTTTATTCTCTTTGTTCTCTTATTACTTGCAAGTTTTAAATGTAAAACTTTACGAAGTGGCCAATTTTACAAAAATTTATATTCCTTTAGTATGTTGAAAGGAAATTTGAGTGATAGTTTCAGCTAAAACTTAATTTATAAATTTTTTGCAAGTGAATGATTAAAATTATTGGTGATAGTGGTGATTGATCATGGTCGATGAAGAACGTATAAGTTATGATTGATATTAAATATATGAAAATGCCCTTATTCCTAATCCCTTATTTACTTGTTGAAAGTGAAAGTAAGTGCTCATATTAATTATAAATAATATTTTCACATTAAGATTGAAGGTGGCTTCTAATCTCAAACTGAGAAAACTTTTTCGTAAAATTATAAAGTATAAATATGTTGTTAATTTATGAAATGATGTTTAAAAATTCAAATTACACAACAAATATGACGGACGTAAATTGTGAAATTATTGTCTATAGACGATGATGATGCAGATTATAAGGAAGAATCAGAACCCGGCAAGGTTATCAATGTAATGCCACAATTTGGAAATTCGGATTAAATCATTGGAGAACATCTTTTTATAATCAAAATCTGTTGAGAAAATTACCATATAGACCTATTAAGCAAAAAGTTTGCGGTGTCTTAAGAAGATTTTCGTACCTATATTAGAGTTTTTCACAAATTTCAAAGACTGGAACGGAGGCAAAATGTTCAGGACACGCAAGTCTAATAAGTGACATTTTTTCGATTTTTCAATATGATGTAAATATTTACTTTTGCTCTTTTCAAAACTCTGTAAGTATAAAGCATTGTGTTTTGAAAAACCAATAAATAAGCTAATTGGTTTGTCAACTTCAAATTAAAATAAAAATAGTTCTGCTTAATTTCGAATTTTAATTAATAAAATAAAAAATGGCCGGAAATCGAAAATAAACTGGAGTCAAGCCTGGCCCAAGCTGGGCGATCTAGCCTGGAAATCTAACTCTGACCTGGCAATATTTGGTTTTTTATTCGAGTTCGGCCCAGGCTAGGTCACCAGGTCAGGATATCAAAATTCAATGGAGAGATGGGTTGGGGAGGGGCTTGCAAAATGTACCTGGCAAAAATTATGTGATAATCTTGATGATGATAACGTTCTGTGGAATCAAAATGGTAAATGTGATCGCAGCAGGCAGCATATCATTCTTCTAGATAATATCTCATGTTTACCAAATAAAAAATAAAGCTTTTATATCTAGTTTTTTCCTTTTAAATTCAAGCTCATTGAATTTAAAAAGGGTCTGTTAAGGACGATTATTAAAAAAAATTCTATTGATTTTTTACTCTAGTTTGAAAATGCTAAGGAATCATGATTTTGTATTTTTTGCTACCTACTTTTCTCCATTTATTGATATTTACGTTTCAAAATGCAAGGTTCTATTTTATTACTTTTATTTTCGAATGTTTTATCTTGGAAAGCTTGTAAATTGGCATATAAATTTTATGGCGCATTACAGGACTTTCATAAACCACGAGGCCCGATTTTGGTCACTTTTTGACCCCTCCCGCCCCCCATGTATTTTACCATGGCATTCCCGTCGACCCCCCCCCCTCTAGAATTAACATTTTTTTAAAAAGAAATCATCTTTGTGATATAAAACATATGCTATTTACGTTAAAACTTATTTATTTTGTGTGGTACTATTTTTGGACTTATATTGTTTTCAGTCAACATTTGTCTGTTTTCTGGCCATGCGTTTTTGTTAACACCTAAGTGTAAAACCACGGGCCCAGACTCGCCCCCACCCCCCACTCACCCTGCATGTATACCAACGTGGCCTTTCGTCGACCCTCCACCTTTCCAAAAGAAATCACGTGGTTTATGGAAAGCCCCTTAGCGCCAGTTTTGAGATAGAACCATTCTATTTGCGCGTTTCAAATTCAAACCATCTCATTAAGACACGCCAATACTTCCTCAAATACACATAGAAATATAGTAAATTTACTTTCGACAAATGGAAATTTGTATTAAAGATTAAATTTCTTCACGTATTTCATTTTTATCAGCAAAATAATGGAAAAATTGCCATCTGCTGCATTTTCGATTGAATCTACTGTTCAGACTGATTTGGTTTTTAAATTGCAGTGGGAGCTTTTTCGTGTTTTTTACAGAGGCAAGGTCATTTATTCTTATCGTAAGAATAAGTAAACTCTCATGTCAACATATGACAATATACATGTAATTATTATACACATTTTTATTCTTTTAATATGCAAGTTTCTCATTCAGAATATTTGTATGATGCGAGGTGTGTTCAAAAAATAAGGTGACTTTATGGTTTTCTCAAAAAATATTCATAGCCTATTTTGTGGTATAGCCTTGAGTTCTTTCAGCGATGCAGTTTTTATCTCCTCAATCGTTGAAAATCGATGTCCTTTCATGGGTCTCTTCATTTTTGGGAAAAGAAACAAGTCACTGGGGGCCAAATCCTGTGAATATGGAGGCTGAGGCATGACTGTAGTGCTGTTTTTGGTCAGAAAATATTTCACAAGCAACGATGAATGAGCAGGTGCATTATTGTACGACCTTGTGGTAAGAATTCCTGATGCACTACGCCACGGTAATCAAAGAAGACAGTGAGCAAAACCTTCACATTTGACCGAACTTGACGTCGTTTTTTCCGTCTTGGAGACTCAGGATGCTTCCACTGAGACGATTAGGCTTTAGTTTCGACGTCATAACCATATGCCCATGATTCATCCCCAGTTATAACCCTTTTGAGAAAATCAGGATCATTATTGACTTCATTCAACATCTCCTGAGCGATTGTCATGCGATGAATCTTTTGATCAAAATTAAGCAGTTTTGGAATAAATTTCGCTGACACACGTCTCATGCTCAAAACGTCCGAAAACATAGCATGGCATGAGCCAACCGATATGCCAACATTTTCAGCAACTTCTCTGATGGTAATTCGGCGATTTTTCAACACCATTTCTTCCACTGCTTGAACGTTTTTATCTGTTGTTGACGTGCTGGGACGTCCAGGGCGAGGTTCGTCTTCGACATCCTCTCGGCCTTCTCGGAACAGCTTGTACCACTTATACACCTTTTTCTTACTCTGAGGAGACTCACCATATGCAACTGTCAACATTTCAAGAGTTTTAGAGCACTGGATTCCATTTTTCACACAAAATGTAATGCAAATTCTTTGCTCCATTTTTTTTGAAAGAAGAAAATCGCCGAGCACACCAAACCCTTCTAAGCTTTTACGCCTCTACCAAAAAACAACACGAGCTATATAGTCAAAACTTTGAACGTATGATCGTGACGAGTGTACCAACACAACAAAACAAAAAATTTAAAACTTGAATGTACGTAACCCGCAAAAATTGAAAAGTCAGCTTACTTTTTGAACACACCTCGTATATAATTATTATTGTCTGTAAAATGAGGACATAGTTCAACAAGCATGTTATTCCATCCAGACGGTAATATTTGCGCTAATTGAACGGCTCACAGTGGGAGGAAATGCACTTTTTTCGTTCAGAAAAGTCCAGAGCCTTCAATTTTGGTCCAATTAAAATTTTTTTTAAATTAAAGTTTATAAAATTTGAAGAGCTTGACGCTCTGAACTTTTGTCTCTTCTACTTGTTTATTAATAATTTTTTCACTCAAAGTATGGAAAAACTGAAATTTTTTACATAACAATTTTTTACGCTTTAATAACTGATTAGGTAAACTTTATATTCTCTTAAATGAATGTTTAGGGACTCATAGAATACAAACAATTTGCTCATTAGTCCATTTATTTTTATCGGTACAAAAAAGTTTCTGTTTGCTAAAAGTGCTTTATATTAATGTAGGAATGATATATAATTACAAGAATAATTTAAAAGTCTATAATAACAATTGTTATAAACAATTCTTATGGCAAAATATTAAAATTTCAGATTTTTTCAATTTATAATTTCCTTCAATCGCCAGAACGACTTCAGGTATTTCTTAAAATAATAAATATTTAATAATATTTGATAAAGTATAAATATTTAAATTTTTATAAGCAAATTAGATAAACAAATTCCAAATGTTGTCAATTTCACGTGGAAAAAGATCTGGTTCCTTCAAATGAATAATTTAGAAATAGAATTATTTTTCGTAGCCATGGTATTCGGAGTTATCTTTTGTGTTAATAACTTTCACTAAATAATTTCAGGCAATTATAAAAAAATTTGTTGGGTTTAATATTTGTCCAATAAATGGTGCTCCATTAAAACAAAATGGGTGCATTAAAAGTTCTCAAAAAGACCCTATCCGATTTTTTTATTTCTAATTTCAATGGAGGTGTGGAAGATTTGGCGCTTGTTTCAACAACAAGTTTACAGGTTGGTTGAACACATGTTTTATCGTGGAATTTCTACCTGAAAGTAATGACAAATGCGGAAGGCCTATCTCAGGTGACTTTGCAGAATGTTTTACTTCAACAAAACGAAGCAAATTAATGGATATATGCGAAAAATATACTGACTTCGAAATAAGAGAGTCTTTTTTACGCTCGCTAAATCTATGTGATAGGAAGAAAGTATCAGAATTCATTAATTCAATTTTACCTTCCAATGAAAATGAAAATATGAATGATTTCCTGATTCCTTACACATCAGAAGAAGCCTTGGCGTTAATAGAGGAAGCTGATTTGTTTAAAAGTCAGTATCACATGATCCATATGCAGGCAAAAAAGAGAAATTCTGACATTTTCCCAGCATACGACAATTTGGCCAAAGCGAAAGAAGAATGTTATCCAGATTCGATTGAGGTAACGGAAAAGGGTTTTAAAATCGGTTAAAAATCTTTATTAGATCATACGATATCTCGGATTTTTAAAAATTGTGATATTTCTCTTCCACTTACGGATATAAGGGAACCCCATAACTTTAAGTTACTTTCGTAATACGATTGATGGTTCTCCAAGCCAAAGCACTTACAAGCAAAAGAAACGTAATCCAGATATGGTGGATTAGTATCTTCACGGTTTCAATGGTACCACTGCGACTTCACTTAGAGAATTTGGTGAATTCTGCAGTGTGGCAAAATGCTAATCCATCGTCAGCATCATATTGCAGGCCAATACTATATAAATTCGCAAAATAAACTTAGATTATGGATATCAAGTCATATGATTATAGATTGTCAACACTAAATGCTAGGATTCACTTTATGGAAAATCTTTTACATATAGCCTATCGAATCGATTTTAAGAAATGGCGGTAGATACGGATGTATATAAAGATTTGCAAAAGAAGGCGAAGACTCAAATTTGCAAAGTCATTTATCCAATAACTTAAAACATTTCCAGTGCAAAAACAAAAAAATTTCTATGCGAAAGGGACAAAATTTTGAATTTGTTTATCTAATTTGTTTATAAAAATTTAAATTGTTATATTTCATAAAATATTATTAAATATTTATTATTTTAAGAAGTACCTGAAGTCCTTCTGGCGATTAAAGGAAATTATAATTTGAAAAAATCGATAATTTTTATATTTTGCCATAAGAATTGTTTATAACAATGGTTATTATAAACTTTTGAATTATTCTTGTAATTATATATCATTCCTACATTAATATGAAGCACTTTTAGTAAATAGAAAATTTTTTTTCACCGATAATAAGACTATTTGCTAATTTATTCATAAACTTTGTTTATAACAAATAAATGGACTAATGAGCAAATTATTTGTATTCTATGAGTCCCTAAACATTCATTTAAGACAATATAAAGTTTACCTAATCAGTTATTAAAGCGTAAAAAATTGTTATGTAAAAAATTTCAGTTTTTCCATACTTTGCGTGAAAAAATTATTTTCAGATCCTCAAACTGTCACATTTTTAAGATGAATTTTATATGCAACATATATCAAAATATAGTGGCAAAATTAGCAATTTTAAAATGATGATATTTGATCAAAGAGAAAACACCTTAAACAAACTCGTTATAGATAAGGATTTATGCATATATACTTAAAAAGACAACAGAAATAATGTATTTAATGTACAATTTAAACTTTATAAACAATTTTTATAAACAAATACTTCAGTATAATGCGCAAATCTTTAAAACATTGGGTTCCTACCCAAAATACCGTATATTTTCTATTCAATTTGTAACTGACAGGAGGAAATATACTTATTTGCTCATGTTTTTTTACTTAATTCAGTGTTTGTTACTGTCACTATTTTAATAGTTGTGTACAGAAAACCGGCAGTGTTAAAAGATAGGTTGTTGATACCGCTAAAAAGAAATTTACCAATTTCTTTACCACTTTTTTAAAAACAATATTTTAAGAGTCAAGTCTAGACTGGTAGGAGTTTTAACAACATTATTCCTGTGACCAGTCTCAAGGGTGAAACGAAAGGTGAAAGTATAAAATTTTTGCACTTTTGGAGGACTTTAAAGTCAACGTATTAAAAGTTGAAGGTCTTTTCATCTGTTGTTCACACATTTTCCGTCACAGAAAATACAAAAAAATTGTTGACGAAAACAAAACTGACATTCTTAAAGTATAATGTTAAAGAATATTTTTGTCTTTGACTCAAAATCCTGCGATTTTTTCTCGCCGAGTTTTTCTAACAAAGTCGTCGGTTGAGCTCACTTTGCTACGCTCGCACCCTAGTGTACTGATCCACAATCACAATTGGGATACATTATAGAATATAAAATTACACATATATTTATATTAAAAGAGGAGAAGTTATATATTGTTTTATTAAATTAATCTCATTTTTTTGAGCACCCGTCTGAATTGTTTTCTTTTAACCTGATGGCTTACTCACACTGCACAAACACTGTTAGAAATTTCAGAGACGCGTCAATAAAGCTTTATGCAGAAACCGTTCTTAAATTTTCCGAAACTGTAACAGAAATTTCAGCAACGGTAACTGCATAAAACTCCAGTCACATGTATCACAAAATTCTGTTACAGTTTAGGAATTTTCAGTTACTGTAACTGAAAATTTCTGGAGGTTAAAAATTTTTTTCCGTTCATTATTTTAATATAAAACATGAAGTCTATATTTGTCCTAAGAATATAAATAGCAAGAAATTGTAACTGAAGTGAAGACTAATTACTTCTTATGTATCTATGTTATATGTACACTCATTGCATCAAATATATAATCAAGGCCCACCTCTTATGATAAGAAGCTTTTGTTTACATTTGATATATTGAGTCTATTATATAACATAATTATTTACATATGAATTTCGCTCGTATATAGTCTTACTTTAATTTTTATTGTTAAGAAAAATATATACTGCAAAAGATTAACTTTCAATAAAGCAGAAGCATTTTTATCCAAGAAAGATGAAATATCTACAAAAACGGATGAATTTTTAAACCAAAAATACAAATTAAAAAAAATTGAATTTTCATCCGTAAAACACTTTATTTTGACATTTCAACAACAAAATATAAGTTTTCAACAAAAAGTGAGTCTTCCACGAAAATTATACTTAAATGTTTAACCCAAACGTACGATGTTTCAACGAAACAGTTGAAATTTTAATTAAAAATAGCAATTTTTTGAAAAAAATGGTTGAATTTTTATACAAACATTTAGATTTTTATCTAAGAAAGGTGTTATTTCTACTAAAATAAATAAATTCCTTAATCAAAAAGACAAATTAGTGTGGATGTGAGAGATTAATTGAGGGATTGTGAGATTGGAAAGGGGAGGTAGATATTTTGGAGGATTGAGACAGATTTGTGTGGAAGTTTGTTGGGAGATTTGTGACAGGGTGAGAGGACTGTGTTAGCCGGGTTGGTAGTAGCAGGGATGGATAGCGATGCCGAAAGGCGAGACAGGTGCCAGACCGCGACGGTAGATAGAGGCAGGAAAGCATAGAAGGCGGGAGAGTTTGAATTTAATTCATGGCTAGCGGAGCGAGTATCTCCACGGAAGAAACAGATCTACAGCAGGAATTGAGCCGCCGCATGGAAGAACGGGATATAAAATATTTTTCGAGGAGTGGGAGGGACCTTGTAGGTTTATGAAGACATTGTTGAATTTATATTTTTTAAATATGTATCCTTATAGAAAATTTTA
>NC_046662.1:99907202-99912596 GCF_010883055.1 Belonocnema kinseyi
TAAAATTTTCTATAAGGATACATATTTAAAAAATATAAATTCAACAATGTCTTCATAAACCTACAAGGTCCCTCCCACTCCTCGAAAAATATTTTATATCCCCTTCTTCCATGCGGCGGCTCAATTGTTCAGTACACCGAAAGAAGAGATAAAGGAAAGCAAGGCAAGGGGGGAGTATAAAAAAACTATAGAAAAGGAAAGATTAAGAGCAAAAAGCGTAGGTTCAATCGAGGCTTTTATAAAAAGGAAGAGAGGGGAGAGGGAAATCAGTGAAGAGAAAGAAGATATCGGGGCGAGCGTGAAATATCAAAAGATGTATAGATCGCCGCCGGAAAAGCAAAGTTTGGTAGGGAAGAGTGACAATATTAAGGGGGCTGACGGAAGCGGGAATGAAAGTGAACTTACAATGAAAGAGGAAAGACTAAAGGAAATTCGCGAAGTGATGATAGAGGTAATGGGGATTCATGAAGAAAAGCAGGAGAAAAGGAGAGAGGAATTAAAGAAGGAAATTAGGCGAGAAATGGCTGAAGTTAAGAAGGAAATAAAAAAATGGGAAGAAATCAGGGAAAAGTTAGAAAAGAGGATGCAGTCATTAGAACAAAAGCTAGAAAAGCAGGAAGAAAATAATAAGAAGGTAGAGAAGATGCAAGGTAGGATGAAGAAACTTAAAAGCTAGAACCGGGATTGTGGTGGGGGAGAGAGTGGGAATAAGGAGATGGAAAGGCTGAGAAAAAGAGAACAAAGTATAGAAAGGAAACAGAGGGAAGAAAGAGAATTAAACATAGTGATAAAGGGTATAAGATTAGAGGGGAAAGAGCTGAAGAAAGGGGTGGACGAAGTACTAAAAAGGATTCGTGCTAAGGTAGAGATAGAGGAAATGCGAAATGTAGGAAGGGAAGTGCGAAGAGAGGAGATAATGGTACTGGTGAAAGTAAAGAAATGGTAACATAAGAGGGAGGTGATGACAAAGAAAAGGTTATTATATGGAAATCCAGAGAGAATAAAGGATGATTTGACATA
The DNA here is from genome assembly GCF_010883055.1 of Belonocnema kinseyi. Lineage (NCBI taxonomy): Eukaryota > Metazoa > Arthropoda > Insecta > Hymenoptera > Cynipidae > Belonocnema > Belonocnema kinseyi. The sequence goes on from NC_046662.1 coordinate 99,908,223, forward strand.
GGCAGAAAGGAAGCTGCAATATAAATTAAGGTGGTGGGATTGGGATGAAGAAAGGGAACAGATAGTAAGAAATGAGGTGCAGAGAAACTAGGAGAGGAAGGAATAGGAGCTGGGAAAATAAGAAATAGTAGGAAGAAAAAAAAGATGAGAAACGAAAGTAGGTAAGAATGGAAGATTTGTTACTGGAATATAGCAGGATTGGAGAGAAAGGATAGGGAGTTTATGAGACATTTGACAAAATGGTATGTAGTCATAATGATGGAGACGTGGCTAGATGAAAAGGGATGGGAAAGAGTAAGGGGAAGGTTACCAAGAGGTTACAAATGGCAAGTGCAGAATGCAAAGAGGGAGAATAAAAAGGGCAGAGCAATGGGAGGAATGGTGATGGGAGTAAGGAATGAATGTATAACAGGAAAAGATAAGAAAGACAGGAAAGAAGAAAAGAAGGATTAATAGTAGAAGAGATACTGATGGGAGGAGAGAAGTGGAAGGTAGTGGGAGTTTATGTGAACGGTGATATGCAGGAGAAAGCAAAGGAGATAAAAGAAATTATTGAAGAAATTAAAGAAGAGAATAGGCTTATAATATGTGGGGATTTCAATTCGAGAACAGGTGACAGAGAAGGAAGGGAATGGGGAGAAAAGAGAGGAAGAAAATCCAAAGATAACGTACTTAATGGGGAGGGAAAAAAGTTGTTGAAGAGCTTGGAGGAGTTGGGATGGTATATCTTGAACAGAAATATAGAAGGAGATGAGAAAGGAGAATGTACACGCTCAGGAGGTGAAAGGGCAACGGTAATTGATTATGTGCTGGTAGATGATCAAGTAAGAGATAAGGTTAAGCAACTAGAGATAGGTGGTTATATTGATACGTATCACTTTCCCTTAATAGTGACATTAGAGGGACAAATAAGCGAGAGCAATATGAATAAAGGGGAGCAAATGTAAAAAGTGTAGGAAAAGGAGATTGGTCAACGGAATGAAAAGATCAGTTTAGAGAAAAGGTCAGAAATATCAAAATGGGAGAGGGAAATATGGACGAGGAGATGGAAAAAATAATAGGAGAAATAAAAATAGGATTAGAGTGCACAAACAAAAATGAAGTTAGTAAAGGAGGGAATAGAAGTGGATGGGATGAGGACTGTAAAGAGAAAAAAGGAGGTCAGAAAGGAATTAAGAAAGTGGAGAAAAGAAAAAAATAATGGAAAATAATATAGGAAAAAAGAAAGAGTATACTGAGTTGTGTTGTCAAAAGAAAGAGGAAGAGAATAAAAGGTTTGACGAAGAGGCGGAGAAGGCTAGGATGGAAGAAGAGATATGGAAGGTAGTAAGCAGAGAAAGGAAAAGAAGAAAAATAGTAAAACAAGATATTGAAATGGTAGAATGGAAGAAATACTTTTTGGATTTGCTAGGAGAAGTGGAAAAAGTTGTAAAGGGACGAAAATATGGTAGAGAAAGAGATGAGGAGAGGACATATCAAGGGAAGAAATAGTTAAAGTTTTAGGAATAATCAATGATGAAAAGGCACCTGATATAGGTGAGATTCCAAATGAAGTATGGAAATATGGAGGGGAGGAACTACAGGAATGTGCATGGATAATGTGCAATAGAGTATGGTGAGGAGAAGGGTGGCCAGAGTTATGGAAAGAAAGAGTAGTTATACCAATAGTAAAGAAAGGAAAAGGAGAGGGGGTTAGAGATTATAGGGGGTGACGTTGATGCCAACACTGTATAAGGTATATGTAACTATTTTGTCGGAGAGATTGAAGATAGAAGTAGAAGAAAAAAGATTGAGTCACCGAATCAGACAGGGTTTAGAAAAGGAATGGGAGTAATGGACAACATCTATGTTCTAAACTATTTACTAAATAAAATAATTAAAAGGGAAAAAGGGGCAATGATAGTAATGTTTGTGGACTTAAAAGCGGCGTTTGACACATTAGGCCGAAAGAAAATAGAAAAAGTTATGGTAAAAAAGGGGATAAGGGTTGGGGAGGAGTTAGGATAGGGAAGGAAAAGATAAACACACTGGCATACGCAGACGACATATTGTGTTTAGAAAAGGAGGGGGAAGGAAGAAAGAATGGACAGGGAAATGGAAGGGAATAAAGTTAGAAGAAGTAAAAGAGTATAAATATTTGGGTTATGGAGCAGAGATATGGGGATAGAAAGAAAGATATTGAGAGCTTACAAGAAAGGTATAAAAGGTGGATACTAGGGGCAGACTGGAGGACGCCAGGATACATGGTGAGAGAAGAAACGCAAAGTGATAAGTAAAGTATTTGAGCGTGAAAGAGGGCATGGAAATTTGAGACGAAGCTGAGGAAGGGAAAGGGAGGGGAGTTTGCGAGAAATTGTTTGATGGAGGTAGAAGCGAGGAGAGGGAGGGCGATCGAATTAACGAGATGGGAAGAAGAAAGGAGGGAGTTCTTCAATTATAGAGAAATAGAAGGCGGGACTGGAGTAAACTATAAAGAACTGGAAAAAAGGCAGAGGGAAAGACAATTAATAGAAAGATGGGGGATGATTGAGGAATCAAAATACAGTAAATGGTATAAGATAATAAAAACGAAAGGAGTGTTAAAGTATTTATAAGAGGGATAGGGAGAGAGAAGATGGACCAGAATAGCAAGATTCATATTGGGAAACGGGGATAGGGAGGGGATGTACTGGGAAAAGGAAGAGAACAGAAAGTGTAGAATATGTGAATGGGAGGAGGAAAGATGGGAGCATGTATGGGAAGGATGTAGGAGAGGAATGAAATATAAAGGAAGTTGGCAAGAGAATGCGGTTAAGATTCTAGGGGAGGATCGATTAGGAGAAGAATGGATGAAGGAGTTGGAGGGTGCTAGAGGAGCGAATGATTGAGAATGAAAGAATGCATGTTAAAAAAGGCAAATAGAGGTATAAAAAAGTGAAAGAAAAAGGAAACGGAAGTCGCTTAGATTAGAAGCGTAAACATTGTAAGCAATGGTAAGGAAAAAGATAAATAGACTAAGATGCGTTTGCGTTCTCATGCTCTCTCTCTCGCTTGCACTCTCGCTTTCGTTCGTGCGCTCACTCGTTTGCTAATAAGTCCTAAATAGCGCTATTGCAGGAAATAGAAATAAGAAACTAGATATAAGACTTATATAAATAGTTGTAAATAACTGTAAAAATATAAATATAAGCGGAAAGATTGTAAGGAATGGAAGTCATGTAAACCCTTAGGGGACAGATTATGAATAAAGAAGAAATTAAAAAGAAATTTTATATGAATTTAGTTACATTTTCAACCCAAAAATATAAAATTTTAACAAAGGAGAAAAAAACTTTAAACAAAATTCTTGAATTTTAAACCAAACCATTGCATTTTATCGAAAAAGATGCGATTTCTAGTCGAGTAGATCAATTTGTAAAATAAAAAGAAAAATTTTCGAAAAATAGTTGAATTTTCAACCAAAAAAGAGTTAGTTTGACATTTTAGCATTGAAATATGACATTTAAAAATAAGTCAATTTTCTATTGAACTAGTTGAACTTTTAACACAAAAATTCCATTTTCAACCAAAAAGAAAGTCTTCAACAAAATTGATGAATTTTCAAACAAATAATAAAATTTATAACTAAAAAGGTAATATTTTGGAGAAAACCACTGCAAAAAAATAAATATAAATACAAGGCAAACAAATCACTAACAAGAATATTATCCCAGGGTTACCACAAAACATTATTTTTATTTTTCCAGACAAATTTTTCATTTTCTCTGGCCATATTCATATTCAAAGAGCAAAATCGTAAACTTGTAAAATTTTTATATTTTATAAACTAAATAAAATAATTTCAAATTAAAATTGAGAATATTTCAAATTTATTCTACTTGACACTTTCTCTAACAAATAAAATTCCCTGACTTTAAAAAAATTGTTGTTAGCTAGGTTCGTTTTTACTTACCAGTTTAGTTCAGCGCGTGAAGTTCCGAAAACTTTTGTACAAGACTAATAAATCATAAAATCTTTCGAACCCGCCGAATACAATTCAAGCCTTGGCAGGAATAACGTTGTATCAACACATATTTTGTATCCATGGAGTTCTATGTATATGAGTTTTTCTTTGGAATGTTTCCCTATTCCGGGGAAGCGCTGCGATCAAAAATTCGAAAATTGAATTCGGAGTGAATTTCAAAATAGTCGAGGTTATAAACTTCGAAAATGTACCTTTCCAAGTCTACCATTGTAAAAAGAAACTTAAATTCATTAGCATTGCACAATTTTAAAATCAGAAAATTGAAAATAGATTACCAGGTGTATACATATGAAACCGGTATTTTTTCAAGAAAAAAAACACATTTATTTCAAGAGAATGATAACAAATATTTTATTCAAAGTATGCGCCCT
>NC_046662.1:99912696-99932340 GCF_010883055.1 Belonocnema kinseyi
ACGCCAATTAGCACAAATGGTAAGTTCCGACAGTGCCTACAAGTGTGCCTACTGGCCGCTAGATGGCAATACCGGTTTCATATGTATACACCTGGTAAAATATGAAAAAACTTAATTGAATTCAGAAAATTTAAAATGACCTTAGAAAAGTTCAAGGGAATTTAAAAGAATTTCACGAATGCCTATAAATTCATGGTGAGGTTAAAAGACTTTAGGATTAATTGAATAAAAACTTTTTAAAAAGCACTGAATAAAGTAGAATTGAGTAAATTTAGAAGAATTCAGAGTGAATTCTAACAAATAATTTCAAATCTCTTCAAATCTTTGAACCTCTACTAATTTCTAACCAAAAAAGTGAATAATAACTACAAAAAATTCAAATAAATGGGAAATAATTTTTTAAAATCGTAAAAATTCCATTTATTTCAGTAAAATTTGAGTGAATTTAGAGGAATTTAAGAGAAATGACAAGGTATGAAAAAATTCATTGAATTAAGTTTGAAATGAGTTTAGAAAACTTAAAGATAATTCAAAAGAATAAGATTATTATTCCTAAGAATTTAAGGTAATTTTGAAATACTTCAAGCTGAATTAAACAAAAACTTTTTGAAAATCGATTGAATTGCCTAGAATTAAGTGAATTTAAAATAATTCAGGATTAAGAATTCAGGGGGAATTCCAAATGAATGGTACAAAATATTTGAATATCTCTTTAAACCTTTGAACTCTACGAAACTCCCCCACTTTTGGTGAATAATTTTTTTCAAATCCATTAAAATATTAAAATCTCTAAAAAATTTCAAAACCCTTGGAAATCCTATTGAAATAAATTTTTAAAATCTGTGACGTTTTGAAATTTTCTAAAATATTTCCAATTCTTTTGATATTTTTTTAATCCCTCGAAAGTTTTTCAAGCCCTTGAAAACGTTTAAAATTTTGTTACGATGCCTTCAAATATTTTAAATTATGGAAATCAATGAAAAATTGGATTGTAATCTTTGAAATAAAGAACATAAAATATTTCAAATCCTTTCGTATATTTTTAAATTCCGTGACATTTTATAAGCTCTTAAAAATGCCAAGGAAGAAAAAAAAACTTGAAATATCATAAATCTTTTGACCATTATATCAATTGATCCCCATAGTCAATGCAATAAAAGCTTAAAAAAAGAATCCATTAAATTAAATAGAACTGAGTAAAATTAGGAGAATTTAAGTCAATTAAAAAAATTCAAAAGATTTCCGATGAATTAAAAGATTCTGTGATAAATTAATAAGAATTCATGGTAAAATTAAAAAAAAAATTTAATCAACAATTTAATAGACCTGATTTTGAGATTTTGAATAAAGGATTATGAATCTTGACAGCTAGCAACCTTAAAATATTCAATTAAAATGTCTGGATCAAAACTGCTGCTAAACAGAAGACCGACGAGGCATAGTAGCAAAAACTAGACAAAAAATAAGCTCAAAACTGAACAAACGTATACCAGAATATTTTAATTGCAAGCTTCGAAAGCCTTTTTTCAGTAAATGATTTATAAATTCAGATTGCAGGGATTGAAAATTTAAAAAATGCTTTCAAAATTATATAAACTCGAAATCTTTTTAACGTAATTATTTTTATTAATTGAAATTGCCCGAATTCAATTTTTTTTTAATTTTCGGCACTCTAAAATGAATGTAGTTTTCTATTCTTATCCTTAAAAAATTCTAAATTAGAAAAAGAAAAACATGCGAAGTAAAAGTAAGTAAATTACCTCAACTATTTTGACCTTTCATTTCAAATTCAATTTTCCGATTTTTGATCGCAGCGCTTCTGTGGGATATAGAAATAGTTAAAAGAAAAACTCATATACATAGAACTCTGCTCGAGAAGCGAGGAGTGCGCATACAACTGCGCATTTCTTTACGTCCCGATAACTTATATTTCTGTTACCACTCAAGAATTTAAGGAAAATATTCGTAATTTTCAGAAACCGCTTCTTAAGTTAAATAAACATTTAGTAAATTTACTATAAAAGTTACGGAATTTCATTTTAAGCAACCTAATTTCGTAAATTTCAGTATCTGAGGACAGGTTACGTAGATTGCCGTTGTCAGTTAGTCCTCAGGTGCAAAACAAGGTAGACGCGAAACGTTAGTGGGGGCCATTGGATCCCAGTGTGGACGCAGTATAAATTTTTCGTACGGTAAGTGAAATTTTTTTTAAAATTATTTTTTGTTTCTTTCTGAGCAAAATTATGTGTAAAAAGAAAGTTTTCAATGAAATATTACTTTAAAAATAGTTTATTATATATTATATTATTATTCTATGTGAATATTGCACAATTGACGAACAGCTCCTCGGATTTCGCGGACGTTGCTCCTTCAGGATGTATATTAAATCTAAACCCGATACATATGGATTAAACATTCCCAATGCTTCAAAAACTTTTTATATAAATAATTTGATCCCATATGTCGGAAAAGTGCAGCCAGTTTTCAACGAATCAGTTCATGCCTACTACGTTTTACTACGTTGAATCATTGCACTAATCGAAATGTGACTTACGATAACTGGTTCACATCAGTGAATTTAGGGCGAACAGTGCTGAAGGAACACTCGCTAAAGATCGTAGGAACTATGCGGAAAAATAAACGAGAAATTCTGGAATCCAACAAGAAACGGGCAGAAGTTGGAACGTCGCGCTTTGGATATGACCCGGACATGGCCCTGGTTTCCTACATCCTAAAGAACGAGATAGTTCTTCTTTTATTATCTTGCATTGTAGATGGGTCTATCCGCAGAGAAACAGGAAACCTTTAAATAATAATTTTTTACAATTCTACTAATACTCTGCCGCGAGTATTCCGTGGTAAGGAAAACTAAGCGATGACCTATGAGGATTTTCTGCAAAATGATGGAACACTCCATTTCTTCAAGATCGCCTTACATAGGTTACACTTCGGAAATCGCTCAAGAAATTCATAGCTGCCATTGTACACATTGATCATGTTCCAAATGTCGTACACGTACATCTACAAGAACGAAAAAAGAGATGTGCACTGTGCTCGCGAGAAAGCGACCGAAAAACTCGGGTATACTGCGCTTCTTGCCAGCGTGCGATGGGTAAGGACCATCGGCTGGGTCGCTGTTATTCGTGTCCGTCCGCACACGAATAACATTTTAAAACTGAAAACTAAAAAAACAATATATTTTTTTCTGCTTCTCCAACATTTAATTTTTAAAACACTAGGAGAAATTAAAAAAAAATAACTAACAAAAAAATTAAAAATTAAAGTCTATTCCCGCAATTTGACGCTTTTTTCTTCAGACTCTTTTCGCAAAAAAATTTTTATAAAGTATTTTTAAGCAAAATTATTAATTACTTTTGTTCCTAACATACTCTGAACATCTCCATAAAAATATTATGACCATTATTGTTGACGAAAATAGTTTTGCGGGGCGTAGGGCACATCTTAAACTTGATGGGGGAAGTGAAGTGCAATAGGCTCTTTTAAATCTACAATCTACAATGTGCTGTAAAGAGAAATGGCGTGCAAGAAATAATAAGATTATAATAATATTATAATAATAATTATAGTAATACTCCTTGCCAATCATGGTTTAGAAGTATTATGTTCTATTAATGTTTTACTCGGGTAAACCTGGTTATACATCATAGCCACGAACTAAGTCAAGTGACTGATGAGATTAGAATGTTATAAGTTAATTCAAATAATTTAATACGATGCTTGAAGCCTCCTACGATGATGTAGTTGGTATACAATTACGAGCGGCCACGAGCATTGGAGGTGACAACATTCACCTCTGGATGCTTGCTTAGAGCTACCATCTGCCACTCAACGGGTTTTTAGTCGCTCGCTTCCTGATGATCAAGACAGTTTCTTACAATGCGACAGGTGTTTAATAAAAACCGCCTTCTGAGCTACTGCCAATACCCTACTAACTCCTAAATGTTCAAGATTTTCAGTGCATCTTGCGTGCACATTGCTTGTAGCCAAATTAACAATGGGATGAATAGATGCATGATTCACATTCCTCCATATGGTCTTTACTTCATGCCTTAACTCGCTATACTTGTGGATCTTGGTTGTATAGGTTGACTGCAAATTTTGGTCAAGCGGACAAGCAATGTCAATGATGCAGACTCTTCCACCTTTTTTTCTCACATCACGATGTCTTTTCGTTTGCTGTTGAAATAGTCTCGCAGCTGTATAACTTGTGATTCACAAAGTTTTTGGACATCTACAACGCCCGTACCCCCTAAATGTCGTGGTAGAACTACCCTTTCAATCGCTGAATTTCTGTGGTGCATTCGGTGCTTCGTCATTTCTACGCAAACAATTCTGTTTAACTTTTCAAGGTCGATGTTAGACCATTTTATGAGCCTGAAGGAGTACGTGAGAACAGGGATGGCATATGCGTTGATTGCTCTGATTTTGTTTGCCGAGTTGAGAATACTCTTCATAATTAATCTGAGTCTCATAGTGAAGGCAGTCGTTAGGCTTTTCTTAACTATCGTATGTTGAATAACCTTAGATTCAAGAACACCCAGATATTTATATGATTCGCCTGCAGCCATTTCCTTGATGTCATTTTCGAACTCTTTCTCTAACTTTGCAGTGGCTAATTCCCCTTTGATTAAATGCACTGTTCTACATTTATCTAGTCCGAACTCCATGTGGATATCATTGGAAAACTGCTTTGTAACATCGATCACTTGCTGCAGTTTCTGGGCTGAACTAGCGTACAGCTTCAGGTTATCCATGTAAAGAAGATGGGTCACTTGATGACAATCCTCATTATCATGAATTCGGAACCCATTAGACATGTTGTTTAGAATTTTGCTCAATATTCCATGATCAAAATACTTGATTCTTGCACCCCAGAGCCTCATCAAATGACTTAGAAAGTCAATAATGCGTGGGCAGATTTTGTAAAGGTTCAAGACTTCAAGCAAATAGTCATGCGGCAAAGAAAGAAACGGTTGTTTGTATTCAATGCATGCCATGTGTAAGTTCCTTTGATGCTTACGAGCCTGAGCCATGGCAAGAGCGTCTATAGTGACACTGAGGTATAGTTATAGGTATAGTTGGCACTGAGGTCAACTAGTGTAAACTATTGTACTTCACCCTTTCAAATCTATACATCTCTATGGAGGCCAGTTTGCTCCATATATGCGCATGTCGCGAAATAGGAGATATCTTCGAAATCCTCTGGTTCGCAGAAGTGATTACTAAAATGCTTCACTCTGAGGCCGTCTAGCACGTCACAATCACATAAGATGTGACGTTCTGCCTCTTGCCGGAAACCACATTTTCGACCGCGCGGGTTGCTCTTGACCTTCATATTATTTAGGTGCTTCATTAAGTGGCAATGGCCCGTAAGCATTTCTACCACAACTTTTATCTTTCTGTCCATGTTCAGGAGTTTCTTAGATTTCCCCAAGCAAGGTTCTTTAATAAACTTTATCGTGCGTACCATACCAGCCATCCTCCAATATTCCGCATACTCTATCAGGAGCCTCCTTTCAATGGCTTTCCTAACCGAAGCATCAGTTTTTCTGTTTCATCAAATTTTATTAGCATCTATTTGAGGTGAAATAAAGTGCAACGGCCTCTTTTAAATCTACAATCTACAGTGTGCTGTAAAGAGAGATGGCGTGCAAGAGTTGCATTCATTATAATTAGGGGTTTTAATAAGATATAAACGTTTGTAAAATAATTCTTGATTTGTATGCATTATTTACTTCGATCAACCCAGTAATTAGTCCCACTAAGGTGGACGTAAGGGGGAGAGGGAATGAATTGTTTTAACCAAGCAGTTATTTTGCTGTAAACCTACTATTCTAATACTACAATCAAACTTTTAGATTAATGTAACTGATGAGTTTGGCTCTGGGTACTGATCTTAATTTAGAAGTTCGATTACGGCAACCAAACTGTTCGATTACAGTGATCAAACTTGATACAATTTAGTCAGTTCAGTCACAGTAACCCATGAGTTAGGTAAGTCTATAGGTATTCCGACAGTTTGGTTATGCGATCTCGATTTCTGGTTGCCGTACAATGGTCAAAAGTCAGAAATAGAAGGTCGAATTTTCAAGGATACTAAGGGTTTCTGCTGAATATGGATAAAAAAATAATAGGCAGTCGCGGACAATTGTCTAGGGATGATCCTGAAGGAATTATGCCCTAAGCGGAAGTATGAAAACCGTTTTGAAAGCTGAATGACTCGTGGGTGAGGTGTCTGGAACATTGACGCTGGGATACCGGGCGACCTCTCAGAGTGCGCAGCCTTATCCTTGCATGCGGGGCTGTACAAGAACGGACGAATTTCTTTCCCTAGCTTCTCGCATGAATAACAATGATAACACCGAACATAGTTGTAGTAAGTGCGGTTCAAAGAAATAGAACGCGCAGGGCTCCCGACAATGGGTCGGCCAACAATACAGACCACTCCAGAGCTGAGGAGCCAATGAACATATAGTGCATGCGAAGAATCGGGGGTATCTCGGAGCTTTTAGGTGGACGGAGCGATAAAATCACGAATTGCTAAAGTGCCACGATGCGAATATGGCCCCTGAACGAGAAGGTTACATGACACGCCTGCATGCTCTGTGGTGCGAGAAACACCCTGAGCTATCGCATTTTTCCCATCAACGTCTGCGGAAGCAGGCCGAACTACTCCAAAAAAGGGGCTATATAAGCGGAGCGCCTACTATACCACCGCGGGCAGGCATCCGATAAATGAAGAGTGATGCTTTATAACCCGAAAAAAACATCAACACCCATTCCAAAGATTTTGAGAGCTAGACTATCAATTGTTCTGTATATAATGCAGTGAGAGCTTTGGCCGATGCGCACCGTAAAAGAAGACCCACGGTTCATCATAAGACCGAAAGCATCAACTCTTCATAAAGATAGCCTGGGCAATACAGTACGCATCCCGTATTCAGTGTGTGATTGACCACATAATATCTGGCAGCATATTGCTGAGAGAATACGGATACTATCTGACGCTAAGAGAAGTCTAGAGCGGAGAGAGAGGTGGGTCAGAGAAAATCAAAAGTTTCTCTCTGACCCATCTCGACGCTTCCAACACCCTCCAGTTACTGTCGACGATCTGCCCAAACCAGAGGAGGTCAAAGTATTTTGGAGAGAAGTCTAGGAAGTGCAGCATAGGCTGGAAGAAGACTCAGAGAACATAAATAGTTTCAAGGAGCTGTGTGGGGCCCTCATAACACCTGATCAAGAATGCTCACCCATCACTACCAAGGAGGTGAAAAAATTATTAAGAGGGATGAAGAACTATTCCGCACCGGGACCAGATTGTATCAAAACCTTCTGTTGGAAGAAGTTTTCTTTAACTCATCAGCATTTGGCTCGTATTTTCACCTCATATTTAAAGTCGGAAGAGCCGATTCCGGAGTGGTTGGTGGAAGGGCGCACAATACTCCTGCCGAAAATAGGCAACTTAGCTGACCCGAAAAATTACAGGCCAACACTTGTCTGAACACACCGTATAAGATATTCACAGCTATCGTAAATGATAGGATTGTTCGCACAATCGCATCTGTGTGGCAAGAAATGTATGAACAACGCGGCTCAAAGAAAGGAGTAGCAGGATGTCGGGAGAACCTGATCATCGATCGATGTGTCTGCAAAGATGCAGCATCCCACCAACGTGACTTATCTCTGACCTGGATTGATTACCTGAAATCTTTCGATTCGACCTCCCATAGACTTATCATCTGTCTTTGGGAAAGCTTAAAGGTTCCTCCGCAAATCGTGAGGTGCATAGAGATTGATGCCGTTTTGAAGAACCAGATTTACTATATCATCTGGAAAAAATCGTGTGACAGCTAACAAAGTCTCCTTTCGGAAAGTTGTCTTTTAAGACGACACCATGAGCCCACTCCTCTTTTGCCTCACATTATTGCCACTATCTCTAGCACTTCGCCATTCCCAGGAGTACTTTTGCAGCAAACCAGCAAATCAAAAGTACAAGGTCACTCATGTATTTTACATGGATGATCTTAAGATCTATTCTGAAAATAAAGAACAACCAGATTTATCTCTAGTGATTGTCGAATGATACAGTAAGGAAATAGGAATGGAATTTCGATTAGACAAATGCGCCAAGGTTTATTTGAAGCGAGGAAAACTTAATGACATCTCTGAAGACCCTGAGCTAGTTGATGGATGCGCTGCACAATGGCGTATCTTCAAATTATAGACTTTTGGATAAAAAAGCAAAGAAAATCTACACAAGCAGTGACGTGGACGTTATAGGAAAGTGTAATCCTCTACTTGTTGATAATCAATCCGCAATAAAATTAGCAAAAAACTCGGAGTTCCATAAGTGTTCGAAGCACATAGATGTGCGATATCATTTTGTACGCAATATTTTAAATAGAAAGATTATTAGCATCTGTTACGTTGCGTCAAAAGAACAGTTAGCTGATATATTTGTGAAACCGCTAACAAGACAAAGATTCTGTTACTTGCGTAAACGAATGAATGTTTTAAAACATCCAAATTAAGTGGGAGGATCAGTTTTTTAGCAAAGAAACCTGTCTATAATTTGTATGTTCTATGTGTGTATGCATGAGTGACACAACAACTATTTACTACGTTTATGCATTTCGTCTCATGTACAAGATTTTTTAACAGAGAAGGACCCTTTTAGCCTGTGAGCGCTACACTCGTTGCTTAGAGAGTCAGTCGAGACTGCCATGTCAAACGAGCAGTTGTATTCTCTGTGTATATATCCTTAATGTTGTTTTGCCTGATAAATACTAGTTCTGATAAACATCGTTTTTATCATTAATATAACAAGCTTTCTAAAAATAATACAATAAATTTCAATTAGCTGAATAAAATAGACTTAGGTAATTAAAATGTATTTGATCCACGACTTTATAATTTTAGTTATTGGAACAGGCATTAATCTCATGATAACGAAAAGGTCATCCTGGCAGGGAGGCTGTCGAGTTGCCGGGACAGGGCAGGCGTCCCCCTGAATCAGCTGCCCGGCCCGGGGTGATTTCCCTGACCATGGTCGAGGACGTGACCGTCGGCAGCAGTTTGGCAATCGCTGCTCTAAGGGATGACGCGTTTTATGATCCTGAGATGTTTTCACGCGGCCGATAAGCTAACCTTTTAAATTCGCATAGGTCCTACCGGGGTGCCTCTCGGGGAGGGCAGGCCATATCATTAAACTTTGTAGTGTTAATATATTCAATAGGGCAAACTGGGTTTCTATTTTAGCGAACCACATTCCTTGGAACGTAGGCCAGAAAGGGGGTATGCCAACCGCGGCATGATAGGAGATATTGTTTACTCTGCTATCCGAGTCGTTTGTAGACGTTGGATGTGTAGGAACAGTTTCTGTAACAATGGTACTCATGGTCGCGAGAATGTGAAGTCCGAGAAAAAAACCGAATAAACAAGTGAATTACACTATACACAATAAACAAAAAAATCGCTCAGGCTTGGGAGTTACTGTAGAGAACAATGACTGAATCACTGCATTTGAGAGGTACTGCGCTAAGAAGACGAGATCATTGAGGCGAAAAAACGAGCGGTATGGGTTCTATGTGTCCCGTCGCGCCGGAGTGCTTCTGGCACCCGCTTCGTGTCTACACACAGTATTCCTCGAATTTTCACTATTAAAAACTCTATTTCTGTGTTTTCATATCACGACGCGTGCACCACTTCAGGGATTCAATATTAGCTAAAATAAATAAAAATCGTAAAAAAAGCGTGAAAATAAGCTCTAGTAATGTGCGGCATGACGCCACAGTATGTAAGAATGAAAATATGATTAATTGAATAATTTTACTGATTTGACAATGACATACTTTCGCTTCATTATAAAATTATTTGATTACACAAGAGCCGCAATTTAGTAACACCCAGTTTAGTCATTTCTACAATTGCTGACCCACGCAGTTTCTCAGCTCAAGGGGCGAGAGACGGTTGCAACACATGTCAGAGAAAAACCAGCATCGTAGTGGAATGACGCAGTGCGCGGGTACTCGCATACGGAGGTTTCGCAATCTTATGCATTTCAATTGGAAACGGTTCAGAGAGCTCTAACTGTTTAAGTTTCTATTGCCCCGATTTAATAACAAGGCTACTTGCAGGAAGGACCTGATTTTCAGTAACGTGAGGGTCACGTGACCAAAGCTGGACCTCAATTTTTCTTTCCCAACTAATGTCTAAACGAAATGAGGTATCGCTCTGAAAGTTTGGGAAATGAAAGAGGAGGCAATAAAGTGCATGTCTCAGCTTTCTTCCGGTGGGAATTGAAAAAAAAAATCGAAGAAAATGAAACTGGCAGCTATATCGGTACTTTTCTTTTCCAACTTACGTCCACATGGAATAAGATATCATTTTAAAAATTTGGCAAGCTAAATATAAAGCACAAAGGAATGTGCCTCTGGTCCTAAATAATTAGAATTGTGACAACAGTTTTTTTAATCACTATTATTTGGAAATACCGACCGTGCTGTTTAACCCTTCAAGGAATATTCAATGTTGTCAATGGGCCAGTTATGAGGTTCATATTTATCAGAGTAAAGCAAAACAACAAAAATCGCTTACGAACATCATGCATAAATAATGCAATGACTAATATTTGCAGTTGAAATGCAAATAAACAAATTTGGTCTGACATACGTATAAGCTGTTTCAGAGCAGCACTATCGCAGCGAATAGACAACTTCGAACTTCTACGAGGTATGTGGGTAATACAGATTGCATGATTTAAAACAGAAAAAGATAGAAGTCAAACTTCTGCCGTAAAGCCTAAATGCGTCGGTCAATATTTCTTATTTTCATAACTAAACTTTTTCTTCCCTTAACTCGTTACATTCCCTTCAAGGCATGTGATGAGTCGGTCACGTGACTAGATTCTTACCTTACCGACACTTTTTTTATTTCCTGGCTTACTTTCACATAAAGCGCTACATCGAGTTGAAAGTTTGGGATAATAAATAAGAATCACTACAAAAAGTGGATCTGCTCCTAAATTTATAGAATTATGAAGAAAGATTTTTTTTTGACTAACTTTTTTTACTTTCTTTCATAATTATTCAAATTCATTACCAGACCCACCTTTCTTAGTGCTTCTTATTTTTCATCCCAAATTTTTTATTCGATGTGGCGCTTTGTGTGAAAGTAAGTTAGAAAATAAAAATTGTGTCGGTAGGGTAGGAATCTAGTCACGTGACTCACTCGTCACATGGCCTTAATCGTCATTTTTTGCATTTAAAATATAATTTATATTAAAGAAAAATGATTGTTTAAATATGTTTGCAGAAAGCCATATTTTTACTACCATATTATCAAATTAAAATACAAGTTTCATCTTATGCAACATATTACGAGGTTAGAAATGACGCTCGAAGCACTGAAAATTTTATCAGCGAAACTTGTATTACCCAAAAAGAGTTAAATTTATGAATAACATCATCGGGAGCAAACATTTTTTAAATAATCACTCTTCTTCAATATAAAATATACGAAAAGTCTTCAAATATTCTGGCTTGCTCCTACGTGCAATGATACACCGAGTTGAGAAGTCTTCCTGACCCCTGTGCGGCCGCAACCATTTTTGCATATTTTTGAAAAACATGCGCCGCCATTCGGGAATAGAAATAATTATAATCAGTGTCATTTTTGCTCATAAGACTGAATGCACTGTGGTCGAGTGCCTGTGGGATCGGCGAAAGGTGTTTACATAAGAAAATACGTGTGCAGTATGCTAAAAACGGCTAACGCACAAGCCGTCCGTGCACACATACAGAGCACCAACCAATCGCGTGCGATCTGTCGCGCTGCTAAGGTGCGAGCTGGATACGAACCGTTCACCTAACGAACCGCCGCTCGCGAAGCAGAGGTTTTCGACGTTGCCAATTTCGTTTATTATATTATTTTATTGTATGTCTATTTATTCAAATTATATTATCTACAATATACACATAAATAACTGTGGAGCTTGTCAGAGATACCCGTATTATTAAAAATATATCACTTTCTAAAATAGCTTTGAATTCCGGCTTTTTCAACAATGATAAACACTACATTCTCTGCGTAAACACACCAATATTGGCAACGTCGCAAACTTCTTTTTCTCGATTGCCGGTCCGATAAGTGAACGGTACGTAGCCAGCTCGCACCACAGCATCACGGCAGATCGCACGGAATTAGGGTTCCTGAATCGACGGCGAGAATCGATTATCGATTCCTCGATTTTTTTAAATATTTCGATTCTGAGAATCGAAGAATCGATTAATTGCAAGTCAGAAGAACAATTAACTAATATAATAATAAATATATAATAAGTAATAATAAAATATAATATATTTATAATTAGAGAAATATAATTTAATAGTTATTATAAATTCTTTGGTGATGAACTCTACACGGGGTCATAAAAAAGTATCAGACCGCCTCCCCCTATCAGCGAAAATGTAAATTGTGCGGGTTCCTTCTTATCTTTTACTGAATTTTTCGTTACCCCCAGCTATTTAAAATAGCAGAGCTGTCTGAAATAGAACGTACAACGTTATTAATTATGCGAAGATGGGCCCCGAAGGTCATCGGGTCATGTGACCTTGATGAATATCTAAACGTACAATTTTCCGTTCTTTCGATTGGCGGTTTCAAAAATAAGGGTTTCCATTTGAAAAATAAAAGTTGAACTTCAAGTAACCTTGAAGGTCAACGCCAAGTTCAGCTTCAAGGTCACCATTCAAATCCTCGTCCAAAACCCTGAAACTTTTGTCTGAAACATTTCTCACGAAAACGCATATTTTCGCTGATTAGCCGTCTAGACCTTGTTTGAGTTTATACGACCCTGGAATGACCTTGAAGGTCATCGGGTCACATGACCTTGATGCATATATAAACGTAAAATTTTGCGTTCTTTCGATTAGCGTTGTCAAAAATAGGGGTTTCCTTTTTAAAAATAAAGGTTGAACTTGAAATAACCATGAAGGTCAAAGCAAAGGTCAGCTCCAAGGTCACCATTCAGATCCTCACCCAAAACCCTGAAACTTTTGGCAGCAATATTTCTCACGAGAACGCATATTTTCTATGATAGGGGGGGGGGGGGGGGGGGGGGGGGGATCCGATACTTTTTTATGACCTTGTATAACTATACATATATTTCTAATCTAACTCTAACTATAATTTTTTAAGCTGCAAAAAAGTCTCTACATTACAAATGAATGATTAATGTACGCAGATCCGAGTCTTTTTCAAGGCGTTTTTTATATTTAATTAAAAGAAATTAGAACATTGTTTCCTTTTCGATGTAAATTGTATAATTGTCAAGATTTAAAAATTGGAGCACCATAACCTTAAAGATACGGCCCTTGCGCTAGCTATGCGTAAGAGGAATTTATTATTATTTATTATTTATTATTTATTATTTATTATTTATTATTTAATATTAATTATTTATTATTTAATTTTAATTTATTTTTTTAATTTAACAGGTGCCGGTTTTGACTTGAAGTTTCCCATGTAAAATCCATGGGGAAAAATCACTTTTTTGAGTTTTTAAAAATTTTTTGAGGGTTTGAAAAAATGTTACAAGAAAGTATGGGGCCTGTAGAGAATTATCCAACGAAGAATTTTATGTATCTAATATATAAGTTTTACACTCCTAACACACCCCCACGAGGACCTGAAAACTGCCCTTAAAACCAAAAATGTCAATTCTTGATGACATGGACCTTTTAAACACTGTATTTTCGTATTTTTACTTCGAATTAATAATATGGGTCTAGTGAAATATCTATTATCATTTGTTAATTAATTTTGAATTATTTAAACAAGTGGAATTTGATTAAATAATTTTTTCTTCGAAATTTTGTTTCTTGCCCTAACATTTTTTACTATTAGTCTAGTGAAATATTTGTTAACATTGTTTAAATAATTTTGTATTGTTTAAACAAATATAATTTGTTGAAACAATTTTTTTCAAACATTCGTTTTCCCCTTAAAAATTATTACCTTTGATCTAATATAATATTTATTAACATTAATTCATTAATTTTTCATTGTTTAAACAAATGGAATTTGTTTTAATAATTTTTGATTTAAAAATTATTAATATTTCTTCATTGGAATATTTATCAACATTATTTGAATAATTTTTAATTTTTGTTGAATAAAAATTATTACTTAAATATTACTGATAAATTAATTATTATCCATTAATTAATTATTCTTGATAAATATTCCACTAGACCAAAAATAATAATTTTTATTTTTAAAAATTCGAAAGGAGATTATTCGAACAAATTCCATTTGTTTAAATAGTTGAAAATTAATGAACTAATGTTATTACATATTTCAGTAGACTAATAGGAATAATTTTGAGGAATTCTCTACAGGCCCCCAAACTTTCCCGTAACATTTTTGCAAACCTTAAAAAATTATTCCCGAAACTCAAAAAAGTGATTTTTCCCCATGCACTTTACATGGGAAACTTCAAGTCAAAACCGGCACCTGTTGAAATAAAAAAAAAAATAGGGATTTTTTTTCGAATTTGGACAAAAATGGGGGGGGGGGTCGTTGCGCTCTAAAACAAAAAAGCGTTTGAGCCACCCTAGTGCTCATACATTAATCCATTGCTATGAAGCGAGTCGCTCTCTGATTCGTGGGCCTTTTCGCAGAGCGCGACTCCCATTGCTCGAAAGAGGGTCGTGTGCATAGTTAGAAAGTAGGATGCGGTGACTGAGTTGTACCAAAAAAATACGGTTGGCGGCATGACATGCCGACTCCGAGTCATCGATAAAGAAGAGCAAACAATTTAAAAAATAATAAATGTAATAAAGTTGAATAAAACTATAAGTTGTTTTTAATTTAGTAAAGTGAAATTGGATAAATGTAAAGGTAATTAAATAAGTTCAAAAATAGTTACATTAAGTGAAAAGTGACCGGTTAATAAAAAGTGTATTTTTTCAGATTTTTTATTTTGATTCACCGTGAATGATTTCCTGTACGGGGTTATAGATTTTTTGTTTATTTTAAATTTACGAATTGTATTGACTTTAATGAGGATTTGTGCACGAAAAACGTGAAGCTGTTGTTGAAAAATTTAATAGTGTTATATTAATTTGAGGCTATGTGCGTGACAATATTATTTTAAAAATCTTTATCACAGTTATTAGGTACGATGAGGCGTCGTTCGCTAATATCGAAGGCTTTAAATTAGGATTCTTCAAAACTTGAATTACACGAATATGCATATATCTTATAATAATATGTAGTAGGTCATTAGACATTGATAAAAGAATGTCATTTATATTTTCTGGAGCAGTACTTTAATTGCTTCATTTTAAACTATATTTTTATAATTATAGCAACAAAAAGTGGAGGGAATTTTTAACAAATTTTTTGTACAACTTTTTTATTATAACTTAAGTACATTCAAAGGCGTTTTGGAAAATAATGAAACTTTACATATAATAGTACTTTTTAAATTTGGAAACATTCAAAAAGTGTAAAAAAAAAATTTTAATCTAAAACAGAAATAAACTGGAATTCAATTTTTTTACATGATATATAGTTAACATTATATTTATTTATGTATTCGATAAGTTGTAACATGATAAAATAAAGTCAATTCCAAATAGTAGAAAATTTAAGAATGAAAGCATACTTAAAAAAGAGGAATATTATTAAAATTAGTAAATGAATTATTGCAGTAATTACTATCAGTTTGATAAATAATACCTTGTAATTGATAAAACGACGTTACATTCGAACTTTGCAGAAATAAAAGAAGAGAAAAAAAGCATTTGGCGGGCCTATTATTATATTTATATAGTTTTTTTTATATTTATATAGAAAAAATAATATTTAGAAATGTTAAAATCCCTTAAAACCTTATAGTTCCTATAAAATCCTTCTAAATCTTCTGTAATTCCAGTAAATTGTTGAAAACCGCATACAATTTTTTGAATTACTTAAAATCATTAGAATCCTTGGAAGTTCTTTTAAAGTTTTTAAATGAAATGATCTTTCGCTGGAATCCTTGGAAATACCCAAAATGTGTCAAATTCTTTAAAATCTTTTTTAAAATCTTTAAATTTTGTAGGAGCTTATAAATTCTTGCTAATCTTTTAAAATGTCCTTCTAATCTCTTAAAATAACCTTTAAAGTTCTTGAAATCTAATAGAAATATTTTTAAATCTTTTCAAATTTTTCAAATCCTTTGTAATCCCTTAATTCTTTTGAATAAACTTCTTCAAATCCATTATAATATAAAATCCGTTGCAATCCCGTGAAGTTACATGAAATCTGAGGATATTCTTTTCAATATCTTACAATATTTGAAGCCCTATGAAATCCGTTGAGACCCAAAAAAATTCATTAAAATACCTTATTAAAAGTCTTTAAAATCCCTTAGAATTACTTAAATGCTCCGAAATCTTATAAACCCTCTTAAAAGTCGTTTGAATTATTGGTAAATCTCGGAATCCTACAAATCGCCTGATTTTTGTGAAATTCTTTGCAGTTTACAGAAATATTATAAAATGCTTAGAATATTTGTGTATCTATTGAAATCCGTCAAAAATCACTTAAAATATTTGAAATAATATCTAATCACTTCATTGACTCTCATGCAACCCCTTCGACTGCCATAAAATCATTTGAATTTCCTTAAAATATTTAAAACCTTTGAGAATTTTTTAAAATAATTAAAATCATTGGAAATTCTATAAATTCCATTGAAATTCGTTGAAATCCTTTTAAATCACTGAAAATATTTTCGAAAAAGGGGATATAATGGCTTTTAGGACTAGTCTGCAAGACTTTTATCAGGTCGTTTGGTGTGCCTCATTCCTCTTCTGAACGCTATTTTTTATAAATAAATAATTGACTGCTAATAAGAAACTTATCCAAGAGCGCCCCCTCCAGCCACTTCTCTGGATCTCATTTTTATTACATAAATATAATAATAGGCCCGGCAAATGCCTTTTTTCTCTTCTTTCATTTCTGCAAAGCATGAATTTAACATCGTTTTATAAATTACAAGGTATTATTTATCAAACTGACAGTAATTACTGCAATAGTTCATTTACTACTTTTAATAATGTTCCTTTTTTTAAGTATGCTTTCATTCTTAAATTTTTTACAATTTGTAATTGACATTATTTTATCATGTTACAACTTATTGAATACATAAATAAATATAATGTTAACTATATATCATTTAAAAAAATTAAATTCCAGTTTATTTCTATTTTAGATTTTAAAAAAAATTTGTTTGCACTTTTTGAATGTTTCCAAATTTAAAAAGTATCATTATATATGAAGTTTCATTATTTTTCAAAACGCAGTTAAATGTACTTAATTTAGTTATAAAAAATTCGAACAAAAAATTTGTTAAAAATTCCCTCAACTTTTTTTTGCTGTAATTATAACAATATAGTTTTAAATGAAGCAGTTAAAGTACTGCTCCAGAAAATATGAATGACATTCTTTTATCAATGTCTAATGACCTAATTCACATTTTAAAAAATCCTAATTTAAAGCCTTCGACATTAGCGAACGACGCCTCATCGTACCTAATAACTGTGATAAAGTTTTTAACGAAATATTGTCACGCACATAGCCTCAAATTAATATAACACTATTAAATTTTTGAACAACAGCTTCACGTTTTTCGTGCACAGATCCTAATGATAGTCAATACAATTCGTAAATTTAAAATAAGCAAAAAATCTATAACCCCATACAGAAAATCATTCACGGCGAATCAAAATGAAAAATTACGAAAAAAATACAGTTTTTATCAACCGTTCACTTTTCACTTAATGTCAATATTTTTGAAACTTATTTAATTACCTTTATATTTATCCAATTTCACTTTACTAAAGTAAAAACAACTTAGAGTCTTATTCAACTTTATTATATTTGTTATTTTTTAAATCATTGTCAGTTTTTCTATATCGGTGATTCGAAGCCTGCATGGCACGCCGCAAACTAGAGAGTTTTAGTTGAAATGACATTTAGGTGAATCGAGATTTAGTTCGATTGTATAGCAACCTTCTCGAGCGCAAGGAATAGATTCCGTCGAAGAATCGGACTCGACTCCGGGATCCCTACACGCGATTGTTTGGCGCTCTTTGTGCGTGAGATGTTTCCAACATGCTGCACACGCGACTAGGGATGGGCAAGTCGATTCCGATTCCTTTGAAGAATCGATTCCTTGGTGTCGATTTTTCGATTCTTTGGAATCGATTCTTGATTCTAGGGAATCGACTATTCGTCGGAATGGACATCGCTTCTGATTGCACAGCTAAGAGGAAATCAATTTTTACTTTCCTAAAGGTTGTTATCTGTGATTGGTCATTGACATATTTCGGTCATTTCATTGGAGGTGTCTTCCGTTGGGTGGTTTTCTTGCCTTCATGTCGACTTTCTCACTTTTCAAATAGGTCGTCGGATAGGTCTGTCACTATCTTCATCAACATGCGTCACGCGCGTGCTTAGCAGTGGGAATCCGATGCCCTGTAATTCTTCGAATCCGAACGGACCTCTTTTTTAGAAATTAGAGTAAAAAGAGAGATCCGGAAGATCCGTTTGAATTCGAATACTTTCGCGGCATTGGAGTCCCAGACCCCCTACTCTACTTTCCTCTGCTGTCCGACGCGTCGTTTGAGTTTCACTAAATGTGTTATCGAGGAAGATCATCATTGCTCATCTCTGAAGAGGGAGGTCATCTATTGACTTAGAAACGTGGAGAGGCAGCTAGAGTTTCTAAATTAATTAAAATTTAAAAGACTGATTATTTATTAATGCTTGTATTGTTTCAGGGTACAATAAGTGTATTTTAATCAAATAAATATGTTTATCTCTAAAAAAAGAACATAGAGAATATTTTTACCCGTTTAAGTATTAAAATTTGAACTTTGCACTATTTAGGTTTATACTTTTCGCCACTTATAATGTTTTTATGGTACAATAGGTGTAATTTGCAACATAATTACGCTTTTATATAAAAAAAAGAACAGGTAAAAAATGTTTACTGCGCGCTCTTTTTGGAGTGGGGGAACATTGGAATCGGAATCAAAGAATCGATTCCCACGGTCGATTCTTAGATTCCGCGGAATCGACGCTTGTGTCGGAATCGAGGAATCGATTCCCAACGATCCTTACCCATCCCTACACGCGGCACGTATTTTCTTGTGCGAATACCTTAAGGGCATGTGACACAGCTAAATACCTATATTACCGACCACACTTTTTTAGTTCACTGAATGTTTTTTTGAACCTAAGAACTTTTTTGTAAATAAAATATCGAGCTGAAACTTTGGGAAATGTATTAGAATACAATAAAGTACGTTTATGTACTGCATTTTGGTAGGAACTTCACTGAAAATTATTTCATCTTTTTTCTAAACCTCAACATTTTTTGAACGTTCGAACTTTTTTTATACATAAAATATCGGTCGCAAACTTTAAGAGATGCAAGAGCCGAAAGAAAACTACGTTAAAGTATAAAGCTTAATAATAAAAGATGTAAAAAAAATTATTTCAACAATCAATTCCAACGGCATCAGCCGGTAACGTTGTACACGAAAATACGAAACCTGGCGGCCGCTA
>NC_046662.1:99932440-99939679 GCF_010883055.1 Belonocnema kinseyi
TCGAGGTTCAGAAAAAAGATGAAATAATTTTCAGTGAAGTTCCTACCAAAATGCAGTACCTAAACGTACTTTATTGTACTCTAATACATCTTCCAAAGTTTCGGCTCGATATTTTATTTACAAAAAAAGTTCTTAGGTTCAAAAAAAACATTCAGTTAACTGAAAAACTGTGGTCGGTAATATAAGTATTTAGCTGTGTCACATGCCCTTAAAGACATGCTTTTCGGTGACCACGTGACCAAACTAGTCCCCGGTTATAAACTTTTTTTTGGTGTTCACTGTGTCCACACGGATTGAGATATCGTCTTTAAACTTTGACAGATAAAATAAAAAGCACTAAAGAACGTTTGTATACATTAATATATTGGTAATTTTACAGAAATTTTATTTATAAATTGATGGAATAGGATATTACCACTCGAGTTATAGCACTTTGCAGCTCATTTTTGGTTTGATGCATTTTAGATTTTTTGATTCGCTCATATTCAGCATGGACACCAATTCTATACCAAATCGTCTAAACCTTGAAAAAAATCAATATAAGCAATAAAATTTGCACATTCGTTGCAAATCACCAAATAAGTATCTGCACATACGTAACCTATCATTATTTTTTGGACATTTTTAGCGATTTCTAGAGGAGAAAAAAAGAAACTTTGAACGTCAATAAAGTCGAGATCAAGTGACTAAGTTCGTTCATGACATTTTTGTGTAAAATGATTTTCATTTCTTTGCTCCTAAAAATAAAAGATAAATTACAAATTGGAGGCATAGCAACACCAGCAATTTACTAAAATATACTCGTCGGAGTTTTCCAACCAACTTCCATAATTCTTGACGTTGAATCGATCAGCTGATAATTATTGTTGACAGTGAACCAACCAGCGCGGCTCAGCGTCGGACTCGCCTTGTCTTTCGCCCCCGGGCGAAATTTTAGTTTTATTCTTAGAATTGTTTCACACCAGTACAAAAAATCCACAAGAATATATAACCATTAGAAAATTTTAATTATTTTCTGAATATGCACATTTCTCAAGATGGGACTTGGACGGATTTTCGAGTATCATATTCTAAGCTGTTCCTCGATTTTCTTAAATCGAGGCATCTACTTTATCGACGTTAAAAGTTTATTTCCTATTCCTGTAGTATTTTACTAGAAAACTTTCTTCGTAATTATAAACATTTTGATGTATACAAACGTTCCTTAGTGCTTCTGCATAACTTCCTAAATCCTGAACACGATATCTCAATCCGCGTGGACGTAGTGAGGACCAAAAAATTAAAATTATTTCATTCTCTACACAAAAATTGCATGAACGAACTTAGTCACGTAATCTTGACTTTATCGACGTTCAAAGTTTCTTTGTTTCTCCGCTAGAAATCGCTAAAAATGCTCCAAAAATAATGATAGATTTCGTGTGTGCAGATGATGAATTTTGTATTTGCAACGAATGTGCAAATTTTATTGCTTATATCAATTTTTTTAAGGTTTGGACGATTTAGTCCAAAATTTGTGTCAGTGTTCAATATACGCGAATCAAAAAATCTGAAATGCATCAAACCAAACATTATCTGCAAAGTGCAATAACTCGAATGGTAATATCCTATTTCATCAATTTATAAATAAACTTTCTTTAAAATTATAAACATATTGTTGTATACAAACGTTCTTTAGTGCCTTTTATTTAATGTGTCAAATTTTAAACACGAAATCTCAATCCGTGTGGACACAGTGAACACCAAAATAAATGCTCATAACCGGGGACTAGTTTGGTTACGTGGTCAACGAAGAGTATGCCCTTAAGCACGTTTATTAGACGTGTTTGAACCCGCAGGAATGAGAGCTTCGAACGCCGAACCCTGACATCATTGCTGACACTTGCTCCAGGTATCGATGATTTGTCACAGATAATTTTAGAGCACATTGCATCGAAATGAGAGTTACAGAAAGGGATAACATTTCGTGGTCTGGCTATGAGGCGAATATATGTTCGCCATATACGTGTATTTGAGCAAATCGGAGCAAACATTAATAAATGGGGCAAAGTAGGTAGAAAAAATTTAAGATAATACAAAAAATTAAGCTAAAGAAATCTATCGGATAAGCAGATCCAATTTGATTCTTTCCCGACGAAAATCGAACTAAAATCAAATATTCCAGCATAAGTATCTGAGAAATCAAAGTTACTTATTTTGTTACTATTTGTTAAAATCGGCGACATTTTCGAACCAAGCAAGAAGACTGGTTCTTACCCACACCTAAAAAATTGTACTTAAGGATAGAAGCCTCACGCCCAGTTTCGACTCGCTAGTGTCCTTCAGTCAGCTATAGGGTTCAGTCAAAGTGCAGTTCGGGTCGATTTGACCCCCACCCCCCTCTTGTTCACGTATACATTTCGTCAGACCACACTTGGGATATTTTTACTATTTTTCTTTTTTTTCTGTACTAGCGAGAATAAGGTGAATGCACTTATTACTCCTTATAAGTCAAAGTATAAAAATTCATGATTTATAACATTTCAATCAAGTTAGCACGATAATAGGAGCACGAACGATAACAGGTTATTTACCTTACGATTTTACTTTATATTATTTAAAATCTGTGTACATATTTAGTTTAAAAATAGTTTATTGTTACTAAGTAAATGGTTTTGCATAGAAAAATGTGTATATTTATATCAAAACCTCCTACATTCACACCTAAATTAATGCATGAGTTCATGTTAAAAATTGAGGCTTTTAGTTCCGTGAAAATGTCTAGCTACATTTTTTTATTGAAAGGCACACTCTTCCCCTTTAATTTCCTTTTCGATTTGTTCAATTTGATTAACTTTTCTCTGAATTATGAAATTTTGAAAAAAAACTATTTTTTTCTATGAGTTTATTTGTTTATTGTTAAATATATCATCAATAACTTTTTAAAAACACATGTAGCTAAATGTTACCGTCAAGTAGAAGGTTCAAACAAGAATCATGAATTTTTTCAGATCTTTAGGAACACGTTTTCGATTTTTTCTAAGCATCGGGTCGATTTGACTCCCCCCCCCCCCCTGTGATTAAGTGGTGCAAAAAAGCCCTGTAGTTAACGGGTTAACCACAAATATAAAATAAGAAGAATTTAATGTGGCAAATTATGTATTTTATTGCAATTCTGTATGCCAAGATATGACCGTTCCTATCAGCTCAGAAACCAAAAACTTATGTTGTTTTTTTGTGCATTTACGACTTCATAAAATCTATTTTGATTTTCCAATAAAATTATTCCTATCTATAAATATGTATATCCATTGCGAAGAAATTTTCTTCGAAGGAAACTGTAATGAAGTAAAGGCCCTTCAGATTATTTTAAAGAAAATGAAACATGACGCGCTTATTGCCAGCTCGTTGATAATGTCGTATCGCATGAAGAGGGGTCGTTTGATGCGATGTTTACGCAGAGGAGGATCCACCATCCAGGGTATTACAAGGAATAAAGCGGTTATATTGTATGCTATCGTGACTATGGCGAACCGTATCGAACCGTGTGCAGAGTCCATGGCGCATTTACCGGTGGATTGCACGAGTCACAAACAGTACAAGCACGCCGGCGTCAGGAGTATCGTTGACTCTGACTACGCCACGACGTCGCGACGTCGCCAGCTGGACAACAACGTGCTCTGCTCGTGAATTGCAATCGACACGAGCTTCATGTAGGAGCAGCTTAAATTACTCTTTAACGAGAATGTGCTCAACGCAGCCTATTCTTAGAGGAGACCTTGCTTACGCGGATGCAAATTTTTTCAGCCGGATCAAAGTTATATCCCTTTTGTCAAGAATTTTTTTTATGTAGGAACGTGTGGTCTTACAAAAAATCGTATTGGGAAAAGAGGGAAAACACTATACAATAGACTGTATAAATCCAATACGATTAAAGAATTCATCATTCATTTTCAGAAAATTTCAGAATGACACATTAATTATTTTAATGATAAATTAAAGGAATGAAAAATGTCTATTATCCACTAAATTAAAAATTTACACTTCTTCGAGTTATTCAAAAAAAATTAATTAATTATGTATAAATTTGTAATTTCCAGAAATTGTTTAAGACATTTAAAAGACAACATCTATCTGGTAAGCGACATTTTAATTTTCAAATATAAAATCAATTTGATAACTTCTATTTATTTTATAAGTACTTAAGATTAATTTCGCAATGTTTATTCATTTCTTTGTTTGAATAATTTTGCCCCATTATCAAAAAAGTGCGGCGATTTTTGTTGAATTTTGTCTTAAAATAGTATAACTTTTGATAGGAATAAACTAGAGAATTAAACTTTTTTTAATTGAAGATAAATCATTAGCAAATATTGTAAAAATATAGAGAAACTGTAAAAAATAAATGTTGTTCTTGAAACTCTATGTTAAAGTCAGCAATTTTATTAACGTATTTCGATTTTCGAATACCACCAGCGTATAGATATTATAAAATGTCATAATTCAAAATTACGAATCCAATATGATGAATCATAATTTAAAACGAACATATTTGACTGAAAATTGCTAAACGTGTGTTTTTAGAGTTGCTGATTTCAATTTGCTTTAGTTCGTCTATGAATAGTTGCTCTATAGGCATCTTTTATTTGTACAGTCTTCCTTCCAGCATTCACACTTTTTTTATTCTTCTTACATGGACGACCCCGTTTCGTATGATCAACACTTAATCGAATAAAAGACCTTGGATACTAATGGGCCCGAGTGGAGAGGAGAGCTTTATATAATGAAGGCACTCGGACTTCACGTTAGATTTCTGGGGTTGGTACATGAGTCGGTGGTACCTCTAGAAAATTTTCCATTTACTTTTTCCAAGATTTTGGTGTTTCGGACCTCATCGTCAATCGTAGGTCCCTCTATCATGCACTTGACTGTAACCCAGTCTGTGAATGATGGGGTAAAAACCAGCCTTTGCCCAATATGTCAAATTAAGCAAACTAAACGCATCAGATTTCTTAATTTCAGTACAAAATCTGTCCGTGTCTGATGATATATACAGGGACCAGTGGCGTAGCCAGGATTTGACAGAGAGGGAAGGGTTTCTGTCTGAACAGAAAGTGAGGTACTACTTACAGGGAAAATCTAGGTTACTATAGTAAGACATACAATTTGTAAATATCATATTTATTATTATTATATTATTCGTATTTGAACATTAATTTTTTTAATGTTTATTTAATATTGTTCGCTTGCATGAAATTGTGTTGCGTATAAGTACAAACTGAGATTATTTTAATTTTTAAATACTGAGTGTCTATTTTTAAGCAAACAGAACACTTTTCTGTTTTCCTTTCAAATCTATTTAATTAAACTATGTGCTGAGAAACTCATTTGCCAAAATGGGTACCAATTTCATTTTACAATGACTACCATAGATTACCTGCCGTTCATGCTCGTTTATAATCTGCGAGAAATTTTAATTTTAGCGTTTCAGAAAATAGATTCAAAATGCTAGTTTTTATTGCGGTTTGGTTATATGAAGATTTTCTATAGAAATATTTGCAGGCTTAAAGTTTACATTATTATGGTTCACATTTCGTGTTTCAGAAATGAATATTTTTATTAGGGTTCTGGAAAATTTCTATTAGGGAGACACCTCTTTACCTGTGAGATTGGGTGGGGAACTATTTGAGGAATGTATATCGGATAAACGGAGGACTGAGACGATATACAAAAATAAACTAGATATGCCAATTCCATCATGAAGGGGGGGGGGGGGGTCAAACACCCAAAACCCCTTTCTTGGCTACGCCACTGACCGGGACAGCACCGTGTCTTGCACATATTAGACTGTAACTATCTTAAGCCTGAGACAAGAATAAGATAATAATAATATCGTAAATTAATGGTGTTTTCTTAACTTTCTAATAACATATTTAAACGCTTTTTTATTCGATGGCTCCACTGCAGACGGCTCCAGTTTTGGTTTAATCCGTATTCAACTCTAACTCGCGTTCTATTCGTATACAGCTCTACGTCACTTTGTTCTATTTTGAGTTATTACGATCCCATGCATAAATAGGTCATTTTTCTTCATCTGGTAAAATATTATACAATTGTATGCATTATTAGCGAAGAATTTAATAAACAATCTAAATTGCTTACTTTTTCAATTTTAGGGCAAGAATGTTACAACTCCAGTCAATAAATTTAGAAGCAGGGCTGCAAACCTACTTGTATACCATAATTATTGGCTGATCTACTTTATTTATAATTATTCAACTTTACAACCTTTTCGATAGTCACAGTTTTTTATGTGTATCTTTACGACCCTGATACAATATCTTTCAAAATATGATCGACATGTGAGTTTACCACCCTGTGAGTTAAAATTACCACATGACCGCATGCTGCTTTCTGAATTTGAAGTTAATCTTAGGTCCGTGTTCATTCCAGTTGGGAAGTGCTTTTAATGTTGTTTATAATTTTTTTTAATTCCTAATAATTTCATAAATATCGCTTAATTTATTTTATACTTTGTTTTGTGCATTTTTGGAAATTAGTGATTGCGGTGACAAAGCTACAAATTGTTGGACAAAAGCATATATAAAAGATATGAAACGTATATAAGAGCCCATATTTAACTAATCTATTAATATGATTTTCATCATTTTGTGCCATATTTCTGAATTTTAGAAACATTTTAAATTTTAATGCGCTTTCCGGTCAAATTTGCTGAGAATGACTTAAAGCTGTATCTAAGTACAATTAAAAAACTGAACTCATCTTCCTCTCACAATGTAATTACTATGCATTGCAGCGCAGCGAGATGTGTGGGATGAGAATATTATTATTTCTGTGTAATAGCGATTTAAAATATTTACTAAAAAAGAAAATTTTAAATTACCAATAATAAATATAATAAATATTTTTAAGGTGTCGGACCCAACTCGCATTAAATAAATTTTCCTGTAGATTGATGTTGAATAGGAAATTGCTCTTTTTAATACATTTTAATTGTCCGTGGACAAATTTCCCTGGTTGGCCTTACTACAATAAGGTCTCTGGTCGGATCCCGGCCGGGCTACCACTGGCTGGGTTTTATGGGCAGGAACCGGTTGGGAGCCGCTCGGGCTACGTTTATCTCGAAGCACCAACTCAGGATCCGGCCGGTTACTGTGGAGACAACCCTGGTTATATCTCATAGTCGGGATATTTTTGTTTAGAAATTACACATTTCCTAAGAGCCGTGACATTGTCAAAGAC
>NC_046662.1:99939779-99941729 GCF_010883055.1 Belonocnema kinseyi
TTCTGCATCTCGCTACTGCAAAGACCATCAGTAATTTTCGGTTTTGCACTTCGAACGAGGATGCACATTTCACTCACGTCGCATTATTTCTTTGAAGTTTGCAAATAAAATCGAGATCGGTAATTAAACTCAACCTTATTTCAGTAATCAGTTTGAAAACCCCACTTAGTTCGCGGATATTTATTATTTTTAATTAAACTATACTATTTTAAATACATTTTGATCTTTCTTCCTTCCTAACCTAAAATCGCCACGGGGTTTCAAAAATGAAACAATTGCTACAAGATTCTATCACCAGGGATTGAAATTCTACTTTAATTTCCTCGCCAGAATTGTTTAACTTTATTTGACTTCTCAAGTTCACCACATTCTTTAGGATGAAACTTAAAAGACAGAAAAATGGTAACGATTTCTCGTTGGAAGCAACATTTGTTGGCCGCTTTGTGACCATATTTTCCAACCGGATCCCGGCCGGTATTCAAGCTATCCAGCTGGGTCCCAGCCGAATCCCTGATTGAATTCCTACACAAGTGATGATGATTTTATTATTTTTCACGGTATACTTTGCATACAGTATCAAACCGAGATTTTCTTTCGGGTTTTTAGCATTTTAATCATTCTTGTAGATAAGTGCATTCAAAGGCGCCTTTCAAGGTAATGCATGTAACGAACGTTTGATTTTCTAAAATTTAGACGAGGCGTGATGCTGTGGACGCAAGTGTGGATTTTGTTGGGCAGGTTATTTGGTCAATCCTAAAGTTCATAAGCACCTCAATGCGAATATTATATGCGGAAGGCTCAGGTCTATGAATTATTCATATTTTCCACGATATGAGTGTCTGAGCGATGAAGAAGCGCACAGAAACGACAGTCTCTTTATTGGAATGAAAAATTCCACACCCCGGTTAATGCTTTGTTTTATAGCACTACAAAACTACCCTCGTAACATGCTCTCCAGCTCGACCCAAGTCCACACTCAATATATCACGAATTTCCACGAAAATAAACCTGCTTTTCTTCCTTTGGTAGGTATTTATTGTTTTCAATTAACTTTTTAGTTCCCCTTACTTAAGCATGACTGTTTTGTACAAAATTTAATTTTGAAATTTGATGAATTTTCTAAAAATACATTTTATGTGCAGGGGTGTGTGGAGCATGACACCGGGCTTTGAATGAAATATACATTATAATTAAAATGTGATTTTGATGTCTGTATTTTTTAGTATGTAGCTCACAATATGAACCTTTCTGAATAAAAAGTATAAGGTATAATAATTTTGAAGAGTATATATTCTAACGAAAAAAATTACTCGAGATATGATCAACACTAAATAAATGTTTTCTTGTCACTCAACGTAAAGTATGTGACAAACCCCAGTTATAACCTCTTGCGTCTTGAAAATTATTTTTCTATCTGCAATTGCCTTTAATATATACCTTACTTAACGACAGGTACAAAAGGCAAGCAAATTTTAAACAGGCATTGATCAATGATATTTGAAATCATATTGATTGATTTCATTTTATTTTTTATCCTAAATTGAGAAATATTAAACCTAAATTTAACAATAAAATAAAGAATAAAAAAGTATAGAAAAAGGTTTTTTTGTATTCGCTTTTCCTTTAAAATATGTAAGGATTTAAGATTTTAAAATACCATATGACGTAGTCGTAAGTCGACCCTTACATTATCTTGTATTTTCCATAACAGTTTCGTGGCAACAATGAAAGAGAGCGGTCTTCTATATACTTGGTTTGGGAAAAAGCAAAATAGAAATATTTCAATTTGGTATAAATGCACTTTCTTAAAATTGTGCTTCGATATGCAGTTACTAGGAAATCCGGAAACGTACTTAAAGATAAGTAATTCATAGCAATTAATTATAATTTCACGATAAAAGAAAGAAAACAAAGGCAATTTAAACCTAAAAACTAAAAATAACGCCGAGA
>NC_046662.1:99941829-99943232 GCF_010883055.1 Belonocnema kinseyi
AACTAGGGTCTCATTCACACATTCTAACCATTCTTTCCGCGGTCTACCTCTGGGCACGCTGCCATTTACTTCACCTTGATACACTTGTTTCGTTAGTCGTTCGTTTGGCATTCTCTCAACGTGTCCGAACCATCTTAAACGATTTATTTCCCATGTGTCTATTAGCGTCTCTTCTGCACCACATTCTTTTAGAATTATCTCGTTATTTACTTTGTCCATTAGCGTTTTCCCGCATATTTTGCGCATGAATCTCATGTCAATTGCGTTAATTTTACTCTTACCTTTTTCTTGATAAGTCCATGTCTCGCTACCGTATAGTACAGTCGGTACAAATATAGAATTATGTATTACCATTTTACCTTTATTTGATATATTTTTACTTCTGATAAGGGGACCTGCTATACCAATAACCTTCTTACCTTTATTTATTCGTCTATCTAATTCCTCATCTATCTTCCCGTCCCTAGTAAATAAGCTGCCAAGGTATACGAACTTCTCAACTTGTCCAATTCTCTCATCATTTAATAAAATATTGCATAGTGTTTTCTCACTCTTTTCTTCGAACACCATAGTTTTTGTTTTATTTGCGTTAATTTTGAGTCCCATGCTCTTCATGCTTGCATCTAGTTTATTCAGCATTCTTTGTAGGTCTTCGATAGACTCTGCCATAACAACCTTATCATCTGCGAACGCTAACCCACTTACCCTTACTGTTTCGAGATCCACACCCTCTTCGTTGAAGAGAGCCATTATTAAACACTTGTCCATAAATAATATAAATAACCATGAAGACATAACGCATCCTTGTCTAACTCCTTGAATAACATCGAAACAGTCACTCAGTTTCCCATTCACTCTTACACTCGTTTTGCTACCTGTATATAGTGTTTTTATAGCTTGTAGGATCCATCTATTGACTCCATACTCTTTCAGAACTTCCCAAAGTTTACTTCTGTCTACCTTGTCAAAAGCTTTTTCTAGGTCAACAAATGCACAGAAAACTTTTTTTCCTACTCTCAAACTTTTTTCTGTTATTTGCCTTAAGCTAAATATTTGATCCGTACATGCCTTTCCTGGCATAAACGCACTTTGGACTTCCCAAATCTTTGCTTCTGTTATTTTCATTACCCTACGCATAAGTATTTTTGAATATATTTTACTTACGTTGCTTAATAAGCTAATCCCTATGTAATTATCGCACTCGCTTTTATCTCCCTTTCTCTTGTATATTGGTTCGATAATAGCTTCTTTCTAATCGTCTGGGACGTCTCCCATCTCGAAACATAAATTTATCAATTCCCACAGTCTATGTGGTATGCACGCGCCACCGTGTTTAAGCATTTCAGCGTTAATACTGTCTACCCCGGCAGCCTTACCGTTTTTCAAGTTCTTAATTATATCCC
>NC_046662.1:99943332-99950996 GCF_010883055.1 Belonocnema kinseyi
AGAGTGTCAGTAGAGTGAATGACGCCTGAAACAAAGGCCTTGGCTACTAATGGACCCAAGTGGGGAACCTTACATAACGACTTCGTGAGGTTCTTCGCTTGGAGTGATTGCTAGAAAGATTGATCAGCAACCTGGGTCGGAGCAGTGTTGCGGAAGGAACGTGTTATTTACTTAAATAGCACGAGAATTCTGGATCAATCTGAAAAATCTCTATCCCTTCCACACACTACTCCTTTCCCCTACCGAACGAGTCACGCCTACCCCGAAAGGGAAATGGCTTAATGGCGTAATAATAATAATAATAATAATAATAATAATAATAATAATAATAAGGATGCCTTCTCGTGGAACAAAACTTCAGAGTTCAAAAAATGATTTCTAAACAATTGAAACTTCTATTGAGTTAATTCTTTGACACGAAATTATTTTACACTCCAAGTTAAATTTGGCACCCAAGAAAATCGAGAGGTAAGATTTTATATGGATTAGATCAAAATTATTATTAACTTCCTTCTTGATTTTGGTGCGCAAAATTAACTTTAGAGTAGAACAAAATTTTTAGAAAAAAACGAAATCAACAGAAACTGATATTGTTCAGTTTATTTATATTTGAAGATGTCTCTTGATAACTTTTAGTTCATTCCTAATTGGCTTCTATTCTATATTTTGTTTGAAATTAAAATTTTATTATAGGTATATAAAATTTCAAATTTAGTATTCACTGAATTTCAGATTTAGTTGTTAATTAAAAAAAGGTTTTCCTTTCTAAAAAAAAACATTCACTATGTAATAAAATACGTAACGCTTTTTTATTTTCATTTTGACCTTCACCCCCCCCCCCCTTCATCTGCTTTTGTCAAAAATTTCACTGTAAGTAAAGGGTGGAGTTCTAAAGAAGCACAAGCACGATTTTGACGATTTTTCGGAAGAAGCCAAAATGTTACCAAAATTCAAGTTTAAAACTGCTAAATAAATAAACAATTGAATATCAAAGAATTCAAGTAAACTCAAGTGTATTCTAGAAAATTCAAGAAAGTGTGAGTAAATTCAAGTGAATTCATTAGAATTTAAGTGTAACTGCTTATACGAAAGTGACACCCATTTGACCGAAAAAGGAAGAAAATATTGGGTTCTAACATTTATAGTTCATATCATTTTCTGTAGAACTATTATTCCCGCGTTTTTAATAACAATTTTAGAAAAACCAGTTTTGCAGTGTTTTTCAAGGTTTTTGCTATTATCTTGAGAACAGTTTTAGAGTTAAGTTAAAAAATATCATAACAGTATTCAACACATAAAAATCTATACTAAATAAAAGTTCATAATTAAGATTTCATTTAAAGTAGTCCGGCTACAGGAAAAGCTAATCAAAGCTATGTCGATTTTTTTTTTTGAAATTGTAATTAAGTTCAAAGCAAGTACAAGTAAGCAATAATTCAAATTTCACATTATATTTTTTGTCTTCAATACAGTTTTCCTAACAATATCCAATGCGTTTTAAAGCCCAAACTAACCATTTTTGGAGCCCGCAAAACGCCTATCCATAAGTTCCCATGTTTTTTACGCGACTTTAAACCGTGATAAATTCACATTTAAACCTGGAAAGGGCACATATTTCTTCACAAAAAAATTAACAACTAATTCTAATGATTTTTCATCTGATCAATCCAATAGCCGGATTAACTTAAAGCTTCACATTCTCATTGAATATTCTATGTAGAATATTAACAAGTGGGAACTACTTGATGTCGTCAAACTGAAGATAAATCATAATGCGGATCGTGCCGTATAAAATTCGAATAGGGAGTTCAGCATTTTGTCAAGTTTCCCTATAAAATCGATCACCAATAATTCACACATTACGCGCTTATTGGCTGCAATAATCGGCAAAGAGGGGTAACTCAAATTTAATATGCCCTGAAGTATTACACAGAATTATCTCCATTTTTTCGGAAAAATATTGTCGGGCCACTTTTATAACAGTTCTATGACCTTTGCAGAGCACTGGAGCAAAGTGCACGTGCCCTACTGAAGCTACATTTGTGCACGTGCAATGTGCACGTCGCTTGTCACAAATGAACCGACACCTTTATGGAAGACTTGGAGCGTTTCGAATTGCGTGAAAAATTCAGACTGGAACACATCAAAGCCTTTATACCCCTTTGATTGACATCAGGAATCACGAAAAATGTTTCTTTATTTCCAGCCCTTTCACATCAAATAAAAATGTTTCTCAAATCTGGGGAACACATCAAAATAATGTCTGTTTTTAATAATTAAAACTTGAAACTTTCATTTAAAATTGTCAATTGGTAAACGCGCTAATTTAAGACAATCTAATTTATATCTCTTACGACTTAAATTTCATAAATATTTGGTCCGAAAAAATTGTTGCGACTATCAATAAATCATGTTTTCGATGAAATTGTTTGTTATAATAAAATTAGATTATAATAACAAGAAAAATTAATTCTAGCAAAAATGATTACCTTAAAATATATTTGTACAAATATAATCAACTTGACAAAATAACGAGCAAAAAGTACTAAGAGACTAATGATAATTTCTATAAATCACACAGAAAGAACTTTATTATAAGCGACGCACAGTGGGACAAATGAGGTGTTTTCGGACAAATTAATCTGTGCTGAGGTTACAATGTGGAATTTTTTCAAATATCTCCTTATTTAACAATAAAGTGGAAATATTTAGTTTAATTGGAAACAAATCTTCATATCTTATTGAAACTCCTAAAATTTATGTTAAACTTCATAAAATTAATAGAGAACAGGTTAAAACATTTAAGAAAATGTGTTTATTTTTTATTATCAAATTAATGAAAGACAATGCTACTTGAATATGAAAAATACTTTTTTCTCTAAAAACTTGGTTCTTCCAACAGAATTGATTAAAAATTTGTAGACAATAAATAATGTATATGATTTTTTATAAACTGATATGAATCATTAAGGGCTGAAACAAATTTAACATAAGCAGACACGGATTTTGATCAAATTTCAACTTACAGATTTCTTCTTTTTAATGGAAATAATTTTAGATTACAGCAAACTCTCGCTTTGAGTCCTGGAAAAGTAAGGTCGGTATAAAGGTATTTGAGGTTGTCACATGCCCTTAAAATAAAGATTGTCAATTTTTTCGGTTTTATTTTTTTTTTAATCGCACTGCTGCTAAAGTCACTAAGGCAGTAAAATTTGAAATGTTTGAAGAAACAGTGACGAACTCTTAAAAAATTCCGAAATCGCGGATTTTTTAATAAGATTATTTCCTAAAACGTACGTCATGGTGGCTTATTGTTAAAATAGTCAAGATGGAGTAGGATCTTTTTTTCAGGAAATAATTTTAATTTGAAAATATTATTTTTCATCTAGTCTGATTAAGACGTTAAACATTTTCTGTTATTGAAGATTCTTAACTTCATCGATATTGTGTAGATTTTTTGCTTTCATGGTTTGAAGGGTTGATCTACTGTCAGTAAGGTTACCATTTCTGATGATATAACAGATTTCTTCCAAATAATTACTTGCACCATTAACACCTAGCTAAAAATTAGCGTTATTTTCTTGAATTAAGAGTTCCTATTCTAATCTCTCTAATAGCTCAATGGGAAAAGCACCTGACTGGAAATCAGAAGTTTTGTGGTTCAATTCCCAATGGAGTGAAGATGGAGTAGGATCTTTTTTCAGGAAATAATTTTAATTAGAAATACATGTTGCCAAGTTCTTTATAGTTAATTCCATTTAAAACACGACATTTTCTTGTTCAAAATTGATGAAAATCTGTATTTGTTTACAACATCCATTTAATTAAATAACAAATATTTTCTCCTAAAAAGTTTCCTAACAAATAAAGTTATGTCTGAGTTACTAGCAGTCGGTTTCGTAAAAAATACATTAATTTGTTTACAAGGAATCAAGTTGTGAATTAGTTAAACATGTTTTAAATAAAATAAAAAATTTAATGATCGTTAATAACGGGTCATTTACAAAATACGTGATACATGTAGGGGTGGGTGGAGGTCTGCGGAAGTATCATTCTCCATGTTAAAACTAATGAAAAAGGTATCACGCAGGAGGGGGGGGGGGGGGGGGGGGGGCAGAAGATCCTGAAAAATGTATCACGTATTTTGTGAATCGCCCCTAAAGTGTCATTAAGGAAACATTTTTCCAAATAATTTAAAGTTCATTCCGTTGAGAAAATAAAATCTGCGCTATTTGAAAATTGACGAAAATATATATTTGTTTATGACACTTATCTAAACAATAAAAAATTGTTATCATGTATTAAAACATCATGTACATAATTTAACATTGACCAATTTTAATATGTTCTTGATTTCAAATCGTAGATTTCAAATTATTTATGTCTTACGGTCCAATCGTAAATCGAAAAATAAATATGAGTCAAAAAAACATGTTATTCGAAACTCAGATATTTATTTAATAGAAAAAACTCCTTTTGAAACTTCCTGACGTTTCGGTACACATGCGTACCTTTTTCAAAGGTTTTGAACCTCTCGAGGATGTAAGATAAATAACGGTCGAAGAAACGATTGATTTGTTTCATCAAATCATTTTACAAATAATATGTTCTGTCAGAAAAATTATTTATGACATTGAAATTGTTGTGGATTATTCAAAAATGCGGTAACTAAGCATTGCTTTTACGTATATTCTGAACAAAACATTTTAAAATTAAGTCCTTAAGTATTTTCAATGTTGAAGTAGCACTTTAACTTATTATTTTTTCAATAAGCACATTTAAAAAATTGTCCTAAATGCTGTCATACTTACTGAATAATATCGATCGTCAGTTCTTTTACTGATTTTATTAAATATTTTCATAAATATGAATAGATTCAACAATGGGAGGATTAGTTTAAAAAATAAATTTAAAAAATGTTCACTTTGTTGTAAAATGTTTAAAAAATCAAAAATTGGCTGGAAAAATATCTTTTAAATTTAGTTAGCTTTTATTTTTTTTAATATGCTAAAATCGGATAGAAATTTTTAGCTTTATAAACTAACTTGTTTAAGAAAACGTGCTATGCCGTAATGTGCGACGTATTAAGTTCCGAAAATGTATGTGAATGGCAAGTGAATTCAATAATGAAACCTGACTCCAACTATAATTACGGAAAATAAAACCTCCATTTCAATCAATTGTGTGCGGTACTTGAAAAAATTTCAATTTTCACAAAGAATCATACCCGAACAATATTATATTCAAGGATTTCGAATTGTTACAAAAAGCGGGTCCGCCCGCTGCGCCACCACACGCCACGGTGGGAGGAATCCGAATTTACTGTTTATAATCCACTACAACAGAATTAAATCCTGCAGAATTTCATTGAGTCCGAATTTTTAATTTCACTCTGTGAAATTTCTTATTAAGTTTTAAGATTTAGGTCAATTTTTATAAACAATTACATTCATATGGTGCTCAACCACAATAAAAGACTTTATCTTGATTAAAAATGTCTAAATATCTCGTAGAAGTAGTACTAAGAATGGAAAATAATCATTAGTTAAAAATTACTACTATTATAAGTATTCTAATGAACAAATTGTGTAATTTTATTTTTTTCGATGATGTTTTTCTCATCAACAAATTTGAAATTAATCCTAAATTGTAATAAATAGCTGCAAAAATATAAATCATAAATATTTGCATTCCTAATAACAATATTATAAGCCAACAATTTAGCGTTTTCTATCAGAAAAAAATTATTTTCTCTGCTAATTCATGTTGCACTTTTCTAAGTGGTTATAATTTATTAAGAAAGTGTGGCAAAAACTCGCTATTGTTATTGTTATTAACAATATTTCAAATGAACAGTCATCTGTAGAAATTTTGTGCCTGAATAAGCGGTTTTTTCTTAATAACATTCTTAATAGCAATAACAATAGCGTGTTATTGCCACACTTTCTTGATGCATTATAACCACTAAGAAAACTGCAGCATGATTTAGCAGAAAAAGTAATCCCTTCCGATGGAAAACGCTAAAATTTTTAATTTGCTTATAATATTGTTATTAACAATGAAGATATTTAACATTTATATTTTTTGCAGCAATTCATTATAATTTGAAATTAATTTGAAAGTTGATTGATGGGAAAAACATCTTAGAAAAAAATAAAATAACAGAATTTATTTATTAGAATTTTTTCGTAACAGGGGTAATTGTTAGCGAATGGTTTTTTTTTCCATTCTTAATACTACTTCTACGAGATATTTAAGCATTTTAAATCAAGATAAAGTTTTTGTTGTAGTTGACCACCTTGTGAAAGTAATTGTTTATGTAATTTTTTTATAACAATTAACCTTAATCTTAACACTAATATTCATGTTCCTGAAATATATCTGCAATAATTCTGATTGATCGGAGAACAAAATAATATTCGTAAAATGTCCAATTTTGACATTCTATTTGTTTAAAAAATAAATTTCACAGAGTGAAATTAAAAAGTCGGGCCTGATGACCTTAATTCTGAGAAGAAGAAAAAACATCAAAATTGGTCCAGAATTGTAATCTGTAGTGGATTATAAACAGTCAATGCCCGATTCCTCCCACTGTGACCGTTAAGTCGTTTCAAATACTTATGGCAAAAAAAATCCGCTATCGGTTTGCTTTCGTCCGGGTTTTAGGGTTCTATGGTTCAATTTTAATTTTTTAACAGTTGTCGTTTTTATGGGGATGCTTTCGATCGATACTCATGGTGCATCTGTCAAAATTACCCTTCCGTAGCAGAAGTTGGTTCTCCGTGATTTCCTCCGGTCGAAGACTGCACCTCGCCGAACAATGCGGGACCTTATGACCATGCATGAAGGGAATTAGAACGCTACATCGAATTACACGTATCAGTCCTAAATAAATAACTGGGGCTGCAACAAAACGCGTATTTTAGTTTAAGTGCCTCGCATTCGATGGACAGTGCCGCGCCTTATGGCATTATTTTGTATGTGTGCAAAATTTCGCAATAAAGGCGGCTGTACTTTCATATATATATATATACAGAACTACAGAACATCTTACCTACGTGAACTCGTGTAGTACATTTTGGAATTTTCATTTGAGCAATTTGATGTAAAGTACTAATGAAAAATACTCTACAAAAAATATTTTGAAAGCATTTGTTTATGAAATTTGTTTATAACAATTAGAATCGTGAATAAAGAACTATGATGTGTGGCTAACCATCTCCGTTACTGCATTTTACGGCTGATTAACTGCCAACAAAGAGTTACGGTTGTAAATTTGTATTAGAACATTTTTTTATGTAAAGTATAGGAAAGAATAAAAGAAAGAATTTACAATAGCACATTATGCAAAGCAGTCGAAGCATTCTTTCGAAGTTATGCCGTAACTTTAGTTGGGTTTCATAACTGTTTCACTTGTTAGGAAAAGGGAATAATTTATTTGGGTGGGACCTGATCTCTTCGGAAGAGGCGCTTTATACAATTATGATAGAACTTCACTTAAAGTTAAATTCGTTTAATCAATTAATTTTATTACGCGCCTCTTCCTCGAGTTCAAAATGTAGTTGTTTATACCAGGTGTATACATATGAAACCGGTATTTTTTCAAGAAAAAAACACATTTATTTCAAGAGAATGATAACAAATATTTTATTCAAAGTATGCGC
>NC_046662.1:99951096-99962325 GCF_010883055.1 Belonocnema kinseyi
ACGCCAATTAGCACAAATGGTAAGTTCCGACAGTGCCTACAAGTGTGCCTACTGGCCGCTAGATGGCAATACCGGTTTCATATGTATACACCTGGTAATTGTTACGGCCTTGATTTTCAGTTAAGAAAAAAGTTTATTCAACTTATAAACACATGGTGTGTTAATACAAGGTATTATTTATATTTTTTGCTCAAGATTGACAATACAAATTCTCTTTAATCGTTAACAATATCTCGATTGTAAAAGTTTGCAAAAGTTTGTGACTTAGATGTCCACCCAGCTGTTTTTCGAATAATATCGATGTTAACTCCGCTTCTGTTCGCTGCTGAGGTGGACGCGTGACGAGTACTGTATGCGCTAAAATTATCAGTATTAATTCCGCTTAATCATAATACACTTTTTATCCATCGACTTAGAGGCGTAAAAGTTTCTCGTTTATACGGTTTCTTAATAGAAACAAACAATTTATTTTCATTATCTCTCAGCGTTTTTGATTTATCTAAGTAAAGCTTAAGTGCAGTTGCCGGACAAACATTCGTGTCTTATGTATAAAACGGAATCACAAGCGTCGATTGTGATCTATTAACAGCCGAAGTTTTTATCCTATCAGGAATTTTAACTTTCATCCTATCTTTTTTCTCTTCGATATTTTTGATATCGATTAGTGCTAATGTTTGCATTCGTTGACCTGTAATATGGGCTAGTAAGTTTACTAGCTTTAAAATTAACCTTTTTAAGTTTAAATTTTCACTTGAACCCCTTTTATCTAAAGTGTCTAAAACTAAGGCAGGATCCCATGTACACTTATACTTAGCAGTAGGTGGTCTAAGCTTTGCTAATCCCTTAAAAAACGTTTTAGCTGCGGATCTTGTCCTAAATCAGGACCGTAGAGTAACGCAAGTGCCGAGCGGAAACAATTTAATGAGCCATGTGAGACACCATTTTTAAACTGTGCTGTAAGAAATGCTAGAACGTCTGTTATTGAGAATTGAAAATGATCAATATGACGGGCTTTACAGAAAAAATACCATTTTTTTAGTCCACTATCGTATTACTTTTTCGAGGATTCACTGAGTGTACAGAGCATAATCTTAATCGTTTCTTCAGGTATCAATCGTTTCTTAAGGGCCTCCCTGATAAAATCCCTATAACCAGGGTAATCCTTGCCCATAACGGATGTGGTTGTCTATTAAGCTTTATTCAAAGATTAATGTACGGTTCAAAATACATGGGTTTTGATTCAAGTATTGAAAGATACACTTGAAACCATGTCTGAGCTGGCCAGTTTGGTACAACTAGAATTCCCCTACATTTTTCGAATTTTATTTTTTCCAATGTACGCAGTATGATCGAAAAGGGAGGAAACGTGTAGAAAAAATATGGTTGCCATTTTATGGTAAATGTTTCCACAGCAATTGCTCCTGGGTCGTTTTTCCAAGAGACATAGTTCTAACATTTAGAATTTTTTCTTGCTGCGAAAAGATCAATCTCTGGGTTGCCCAAAATACTCACAATGGATTCGAAAGCTTTATTTGATAAGGCATATTCCGTCTCCGGTTCTAACCTTCGAGATTCGAAATCTGTGATATTGTTGTCCGTCGATCGTATATGAGATGCGTATATCCAGAGATTTCTCTTTTCACACCATTCCCAAATTTCTTTTGCTAGATTGCTCGGTTTTGGAAAGCATACTCCACCTTTTTTATCAATGTATTCTATTGCAGTGATATTATCTACTCTAAATAAAATGTCACAATTCTCCAAAATTTTTGCAAAACATTTAAGCCCAAATAATACTGCCATTAACTCTAGAAAATTAATGTGTTGTAATTTTTCCTACTCATTCCAGTACCCACGTATACGTCGTTCGTTACAGTATGCACCCCACCCAGATACTGAAGCATCTGTAAAAATTTCAACAACAGGATTGTAATTCGTTATACAATTTATCGCTGATTCAATATTTATTTCCCACCACTGGAAACCTTTAATTAAAGTATCTGAAATTGGCATGAATGATTCGTAGTCATCATTATTGAGTTGTAGAGCCATAATTTTTTCTCTTTCAACAGATTTTATATGGACACTGCCATATTTCAAGGTTGAACAACATGATTCTAGTGTCCCAATAAAGGCAGCGAAATCTCTTA
Organism: Belonocnema kinseyi; assembly: GCF_010883055.1. NCBI lineage: Eukaryota > Metazoa > Arthropoda > Insecta > Hymenoptera > Cynipidae > Belonocnema > Belonocnema kinseyi. The sequence goes on from NC_046662.1 coordinate 99,953,247, forward strand.
TTTTACATTGGTTTGCATCTTTAAATTTTCGAAATTCGTTCTTTAACTTTTCCCCTTTTTTCAATTAGAAGTTCAACTGTCATTTTTTTGAATCATGACTGAAACATAACCTAATGATCTCACATACGACATGACCGGCTTTATAATCTTAGTCAAGGCATATGGAGCTGTGTTGAGACTGAAAGGTAGGCAAACGTATTCATACAATATTCCTCTAAATTCAAATCTCAAATATTTCCTGTCGTTTTTTGCTACAGACATAAGATGGAACACATCTTTCAAATCTACGGAAGCCATGTAACCATCTTTAGTTATTAACAACCGAAAGGTTTTTGAATCTTCCATTTTTAAATGCTCGACATTAATAAACCGATTGAGATTTTTTAATTTAGGATCATACAGAGATTCTTGATAAAAATTGTCCGCGAACAGATTTAACCTGTGTTATAAACCCATTATCTAATAATTGTTTTATTTATTGGAATAAAAGAGCTGCTTCATGTTGAGTCCATAAAGGCTCCGAAGGTGGTTTATATTCCTTAATTTTTTAATTAAACGGAATCTTGTATCCTGAAATCCAGCTCAGGACGGTTTTATCTGATGTTATCTCAGTCCAATTTTTTTTTTAATTTTGCAAGACGACCTGCTGGAATACTTACTGGGGAATCTAGTATTGCCGTTTCGCTTGTGGATGTCCTCGCCTCTGCTGCGTCGGTTTGCAGCTCCATTGCTGCTTCTGATTCTGAAATGATTTCTGCCCGCCCGAAGTCGAGTTCGAGTTGGTCTGCTTGTACGGCGGCCGACGCGGCGGGCCCCTCCAGTTTTTTAATCATTTCCCTGCGTTTGCTCAACCTTCGGTTTGAAGTTTTTGTTGGTTACCTCCAGAGTTTTTGCAGCTTTTACTCTTTCGTCCAAATTCTTTGCAAAGAGGCACTCGTCTACAGTTGTTGAGTTAAGTGTCTCGCGCAAAGGAGATTCAATATTTTTGAGAATAAGGGCCGTTCGAACAGTAGTTTCTTCATGCTGCAAATCACACAGGAGCCTCACTGTTCCACTAAGATTCTCTAAAACTGGTATTTTATCTTTATTCTTTGTATGTATAGTAGAAAATATTAAGCCCGTCAATGCTGCCAACCCTGCAGTTATTCGCTCTTGCTTTTCTGCGATTCGAGTATCTCTCTTAATTACAGCATCCTTTTGTTTTAGGGCTGACTGAATTTCAAAATTTAATTTTGGAGAATTGAAAAAGGAAGCATTTTTTGGAATAGGACATTTTTTCAAAAGAGACTGTCTTTCCTCCTTTGGTAATCAGTTGCAGATTACTTCCTCTAATCTTATCGCCAGGTCAGTGAGGATGGCTGGTGCCAAGGTCGTTTCTGGTACTAGTCGCTCTCCAATTACTTTAAGAACATATGTTTCTAAACTTTCTTCCTTTTCACTTTCGACAGGTGAAGCGGGGTTTGGATAGACCCTGATGCACTTGCAGTTGCGGACTGATCGGCCGTTGGTTAAATTTTCGGGTGGTTTATTACCTCCACTTGCATCTGAACGAACACTTTGTCCTCGATGATGACTGTTACTCCTACTTCGACTTGAACTCCAGGTTGGACTCAGACTCCGATCTCGAGACTTATACGTGTCAGGAATATTTCTATCATAACCCCGATATCATATCATATCATAAAGACCAGGGTGATCATAGGGACCATAGCGATCATACCGATTGTACCGATGATAAGAAGGTCGACTGGCACTTCGATCCGAACAGCTCATGCGATCATTATGACGTTTATTAACCTCCTTCTCAGAAGTTTCTCCTCTGTGCGAATCGGTGCTCTGAGCATGCGATCGTTTTCGAGTCGGGCTGCGGGAATAGCGACTCTCTAAACACAAAAAAGAACGACATGATTTTGAAAAGGGGCATAGCGATAGCTTATGTTAGGTTAGGTTCCGTCTCTTCCAGCCCGACGAGAAGGAGAGAGAGCGATGGAGCGAACAATGTGAGAACAGACGCCTGGCTGATATGCTGTTCTCTCTCTCTCCAAAGGATAAAGAGAGTGAGCGCGATAGAGCCAACAATGCGAGTACAGACGCCTAGCAGAGGTGCTGTTCTCTTATTTCAAAGACTTAGCACATATCAATTGGACCGATAATGCATGTCAACATTTAAATTTTTCCCACAATTAACCGTCGGTAGCAGACCGAGGTATTGGGTAATTAACTCGTCACAAAATGGCTTAACTTTGCTATTAGCTTCTCCACGTGGGTAAATTAACCTGAAAACTATTTTACTTACTTTGTCTATTTTCCTGATGATGATGCTCCAATTTTTCCTCCAATCGTCTTAACTACTTTTTCAAATATTTGTATTCCTCATCTTCAGATGGGGGTCTCCACGATTGTCTTTATCAATTTATATTACACTGAAAATCACTCCTTATATTCTATGTGATCGGCTCGAAGAAGAAGAATGAAGAACTTGAGCTTAAACAGTCGGAGGGCAGTCAAAAATTTTGACTTTGAATATGTGACCTTATTTTCGCGTATTTTATTTCGTATTTGACGTAATTCATAATGGATAAAAATTCATTACTTACAACGGATGTTCTTGAATAATAATAGCCATCTATCACTAAAATCTCAATGTATATGGGTGAAAATAAAAAAGTTCTCAGTATCAAGTTCCTAGAATATTAAACGTTTGTTCCTGTAGGAATAATTTTCCTAATTATTGAATTTTATAAAGCTCATTTTCTCTCACAACATCCCATGTCCCAATTATTTTTAGTTTACCTCGTATCAAAATAAAGTTCATTGAGTATGAGGTAATGTCATTCGGTAACGTGCCCCTGACTGTCTTTTACTTTATAGCTATATGTCTTTTAAGAGAAAGCTAAATATATAATTGTTAAATAAACGTATTTTCAGAATTAATTGCATAGTGACAAATTAAAGCTTTTCCCAATTCCATTTAATTTATATCTCCTTATTTGACCAAAATGAACGAGTAGGTAGCCCGAAAAACATGGAGCAATAATTCGGTGTCATACGGTAAGACGATTTTATTATTGGAATAAGCATACTTTGTAGGTGACTTTATATGAATAAAATATTAGAAAAAACATGTTACCCTAACCTTTAAAACACAGGATTATAGATGCATTCGGGCGGGATGAGACAAGAAAGCAACGATTTCGGAAACCTCTCGACTGTCGACAGCGACCAAAAAAGACCATTGGAAGCTTGATGGTCGTCAAAATAATAATTTAATATTAACTGAAGCAAAATAATTTTACAAAAACTAACCACTTCATTCAGAACATCGTTCGGTTATAAAATTGTAAAGAACATTAAGCTTCTGAAAACAGAAACTCTGAAAGAATGTATTCGAATATAAATCAAATTTATACAAAAAATATAACGAATTTTTGGAAACATAACAAGGTAAATGTCCCAGTAATCGTATGGCCAATTCTCTTGTTTTTACTGTAAAATGCTCAAAATAAATTGTTTTTATTATTAAATGTTGCATTTAACATATGTTTAATCATACAGTCAAATTATAACTAGGTTTCACGGTTATTGGGAACGTCACGAGTGCTGAGATATTTACCATATATTTTACTTTTGCCTTATCGTGCTATAAATAACTATATTACGAAAATGAATTTAATATCTGTCTAAAAAAATGTTATTTGTTTTCTCGTTTTAGTGGTTAAAAGAAACTGGACGAGTTCCTTTATGTTTTCTACACTTTTGACTTTTAAATGTGTTTACAATTTTCTATCCTAGTATTTTATCAATGAATTGGTTAGACTTTGTGAATTTATCATATTTAATTACTTGATTTAGTGTCAGTTCATTAAATTGAAGAACTTGAAATTGACGATAGTTCTTTTCGGCCGTCTTATTTGTTGTAATTCCACTTCTATAATGTTCCAATTATACTAACTTATTTTTTAGATTTATACGATATGTCAGACTCAAACTGTGAATTTTATCGTGAATCTTGCCCAATCTTGCTTGCATATTGAAGTCGGGACGGGATAAGATTAAACAATTGAAAGTCGAAGGTTTTCGATAACCAAAATACCTTGAACGCGGGAATATTATACAAGATCCGAGAAATTCTCGCCTCGGCGTGCATCTCTAGTCACAGGATTGATAGGTTACTCTAGGCTAAAAATATTCTATACAATTATACAATTTTGACTCATAACCTTGCAATCCGGTAACACAAAAATTATTTGTAAAACACAAAGTCAGTTCAAACCCGGAAAAAATCGATATTGTCGCGTAATTATTTCATTTAAAAATAACTTTAAATTAACTTAAAGTAATATTTTTCTTTTAATATAATGTTTTGCAACATCAAATGATTTCTAGCCATATAATTGTAATAAATAGAGATAAAAATATGAGAATGATTAATTTTTTTATTAAAATTAATCAATATAATTCTGCCATCTAAGGTAAAAGACTACGTAACTGACTTAGCGTTTTAGAGTTATACTCTTAATCCTGGAAATGGAAAAATCGACCTAAGCGACATTGTCACTTACCCAGGTGGACTAAGATCCGCGATATCATTGTTATATGTGCGATCGAAGTGTGTGGTATCGCGGTTGTAGGAAGAATGCCTGGTGATGCATGGTGGAATAATGAAATTCAGGCTGCCCAAAGAGCAAAGAAAGAAGCGCACAAGAGAACTTTGAACGTCGCAGGTCTTAGCCATTAGAAAAGAAATATATGCGTAAATAATTATGGACACAAGAAGAGGATACTCAAACGATTAATTAAGGAAAGTAAAGATAAAATTAGAGCAGAAGATGAGAAGACAATACAAAACGCTTTTGAAGGAAGCAAGAAACTTCTTTATAAAAAAATTAAGAGAAATAAAAGTACAGGTTCATTCGGAGAATCTAGGGGTAAAGCATAATTAAGACACTGTATTTTCTCATCCAGAGAAACGTGAAATCTCGTCTACAAACTGACAGTCACCTGTCAAGATGATTTTGCCAGGCGTTATTTGGGTGAAATAGATGTTAATAAGCAGGTAAGTTATAACAATAATTATCTAACTTTTAATTTCCTCCCATTTACCAGTGACTATTAGTGTCTTGGAATAAAAATTGTACTTGGCGTGATATAATATCTCAATCTTAGATTAATCAAAACTTTCATGACATTCAGACCACCAAAGCCAGGATGTAAAAACTAAGTCGTGACTGTCTGCATCGAAATTGATGCCTGGGCGTTCGAACAAATTTCCACTAGATTTTCTGCGGAAGTTTAAAGTTATCTAATCTTGCAGTTGCTAGTGTCATATATGAAAAATAAGGTAAATAGAATTGTACAATAAACAGAAATTTGTTTTTCACGATAAGTAGGGATGTAAACTTTCATGAAACTTTAGCCTGATAAAAAGTTTGACAAAACATTGGGGGTTTTGTGAAACATTGTAACGTTTCAAATATAGCGGCAGGAAAATTTAAACTGATAAGATAAAATCCTAAACTGGCCTTAGAAGCCAAATCAATCTGCGCATACACAAAATAATGTTTCTTCTTATCCCTATATTTCATGAAACAAATGAAACTTTGACATAAAACGTTTTCACGTGAAAAGATTACAGTCCTATGAATCTGAAAAGAAAATGGTGATCACTTACTGTCCTAAGTTCATTAGTTCCTATTATGTCCAGCGCGGCGTTATTTGTCCCACCACTGTCTGCTCGTTTGCATTGTAAGCTATGGAACGAGACCACTTTAGCTAGTGATTGAAGTGAAAATACCTTATTGTATATGTAGACGGTCATTACTTTTTCTATACATCCAAGCTTTAGTTCAAATGTCGACGGCCATGACTAACCTGATATTTGGAGATTGCATTAGGAAGTTATAATTTTATTCTAAGCGACTAGTACACACTGTTAAATGAAAGAAAGTTGAAAATTAGGCAAATATTATTGCCATTAATTTTCTTATTTAACAATTATTTAGTCTAATATCGCAAAGCGAACACTTGCTTTGACAGGTGATCAGGTGGCTGACAGCGCGGTTCAGCACTCCACAACTCTGCATGAGCCAAAATTCAGTATCCAAATGATACTTTCCCCTAGGGCCTAGATGCCCAGATGTGCACCTACGTTCAAAGGAATACATTTGAGACTTGAAAATTCTCTCAAATGCTCATTTGGAGACCAATGAAATTTGAGCTGCAACAAATTTAACACCAGCGTTTTTCTGTGAAGTGGGACTGGTAATTAAACAAAATTTCAAAGTAGGCAAAGCGAAAAATAGATTATTTATAAATAGGCTCGATTATAATTTAGATTATTTTGAACACCAACTAAGGTATCATTTAGAGCTTCTTTATCGTTTTGGGTTCCTTTTCAGAAAGTGGGGTTCATTTTTGTGGCAGCTCCTTTGGAACCAAGAATGGGTTCTAATAGAAACCACCGTTTTTTCTGTGTGCCACCGAATCCCATCTAGCCATGTAGATTGTAGAGTGTAGGCTCGCACTGACTGCTTTCGACTCCGTCTGACTCCATCTGAATTCCCGCTAACTGCTCAATGATTGCTCGCACGGGGCGCACCCACGGTTGCACTACTATATATAACGTCAGGGGCGGCGCGGCGTAGTCAGCTTGGGTGCAACGGAGTAGAACATAATTAAACTTTCTTTACGCCAGACCGTCTATTTAAAAATAATATACAAGGGCCGTTTACACATCATTAAGTATTTAATTGTAAGACAGTATATAACCCAGTATGCGGCAGTATTTTGTTATGAAATACTATATAACCTCACTAGTAGTATTAGAAGCGTCTCCACATGAATAGACGTGTGTAACACTGCGAGCTGTGCACGATGTTTTATTATAAATCAGCATTTTATGCAGGGTCGTCTGAAAAGTGAGTCGTGAAAACATACGACTGACTTGACAGTAATCTGCTCGGGCTGTGATTGGTAATCACAACAGTACGGTTAGAGGAAACATTGTGCGTCATCCAGTGGATGTTTCTGGAACTATTTACTACACTTGTCGGTAAAGGGATATCTAACGCTCACTTTTCAGGGGATGTTGCAGGTTCATAACATGGCTGATTTGAGAACTAAAAACAGGTGACGAGCCTGTCAAAAGGTTGCTGTCAGGTTACAGACGATCTTTTATGCAAATTCGGAGGCATACACGTATTATTTTCCAAGATTAGCGTCCAGCAGGCAAAGATACCATTTTACTACTGCAATACCAACGGAAACGAACGGAAATCGTTCGACTTTGTACAAATATGTTTATCGCTATGAATCATAGGTTAAATATATTATGATTCAGAATTTCCTGATTACAGTAAATCATGCTTGTAGGGTTTTAGAGGGTGTAAGATGATGCGTATCTTACCTGTTTGCCAGAAAATTTTTTTTTTGCAATTTTAAGAGTATTACAATTTTTTTAATTAAAACGCAAATTATCCAAAAAATAATCTCAATTTTGTTTAAAAGTCTGATATTTTTAAATATATTATAGTTATGTATAAATTTTTCTCCGGTTCTGATATAATTTCTTGTACAATTTCAAAGTTTACTGGTAAATTTTAAAAAGTTTTAAAGAGGCAAAATGGTGGTGGTTTTACTGAAAATATTCAATGATAATTTATTTAAAATTCCATCGTTTTTTCTCTTGATTTTTTTCAGATTAAATCTTCAACTGCGCGTTATATTTGATATTTTTGTGAAAATATTAATCAAATCTTTTGAGATTGATTTTTATCTTAACAATACAATATTTGGGGGTCTACAAAATAAAGAAGAGCACAACTTAACAGTCCTTTTCTGTTTTTCATCGCAACAAAAACTTATCTTGTTAAAAACAACAGTGTTTAAGAATTTTTTACACATTTTCGCAAAAATTTTAAAAATAACGCTCGATAGGAAAAAACTGTGAGAGGTATTTTTCTAGAATTCTATAATGTATTGAGAAAAAGATAGTGAACGAGTTTCCGTCTTAAACACTCAGGGTATATTCTAAGGGGAAGGGTTAACCAAAATATAAATATTATATGAAAAGCGGGCAATATTAAACATCGATTGCGGGCAGTGTTACATTTTGAAATAAAAACATTAAATAATGAATAACAAAATATTTAATGAAGAATAAAATATGTTACGAATTATAAAATCACACTGTTTGTGGTTACGGAAATTTCCCTAACTTGAACCCCTTTTCCAGGTCGTTTCAGACTAACTTTATGGAATTTTCCATTATTCCAACCCCTTTTCCAGCTTGTTCAACGCAAAAGTTGCACAAAATTCCGTAACTCTAAAGAGTGAAGAATAAAATACGAAGTGTGTTCAAAAAATAAGGTGACTTTATGGTTTTCTCAAAAAATATTCATTTATTCCTAAATATTTATGTTGTCCCCTTCAAAGTAATCCCCCTCAGATATAATACAATTGTGCCAACGCTTTTTCCAATCATCGAAGCACTTCTGATAATCATTTTGTGGTATAGCCTTGAGTTCTTTCAGCGATGCAGTTTTTATCTCCTCAATCGTTGAAAATCGATGTCCTTTCATGGGTCTTTTCAGTTTTGGGAAAAGAAAAAAGTCACTGGGGGCCAGATCCGGTGAATATGGAGGCTGAGGCATGACTGTGGTGCTGTTTTGGTCAGATAATCTTTCACAAGCAACGATTAATGAGCAGGTGCATTATCGTGATGCAAAAGCCACGAATTGTTTTTCCAAAGTTCCAGACGTTTTTTGCGTATCGCCTCTCGCAAACGGCGCATAACTTGAAGGTAATACTCTTTATTGACCGTACGACCTTGTGGTACGAATTCCTGATGCACTACGCCACGGTAATCAAAGAAGACAGTGAGCAAAACCTTCACATTTGACCGAACTTGACGTCGTTTTTTCGGTCTTGGAGACTCAGGATGCTTCCACTGAGACGATTGGGCTTTAGTTTCGACGTTATAACCATATGCCCACGATTCATCCCCAGTTATAACCCTTTTGAGAAAATCAGGATCATTATTGACTTCATTCAACATCCCCTGAGCGATGGTCATGCGATG
>NC_046662.1:99962425-99967927 GCF_010883055.1 Belonocnema kinseyi
TAGAGCACTGGATTCCATTTTTCACACAAAATTTAATGCAAACTCTTTGCTCCATTTTTTTTGAAAGAAGAAAATCGCCGAGCACACCAAACCCTTCTAACCATTTACGCCTCTGTCAGAAAAACAACACGAGCTATATAGTCAAAACTGTGAACATATGATCGTGACGAGTGTACCAAAACAACAAAGCAAAAAATTTAAAACTTGAATGTACGTAGCCCGCGAGGATTGAAAAGTCACCTTACTTTTTGAATACACCTCGTATACATTAAATAATGTGTGCACTTATATGAGTATTTCCTCTGAGAAAGGAAGATTTATTCTAAAAATTTACTGTGTCATTACGCTAAATATTGTCAAAACATCTTTGGAAATAGCGATTAACACGATTCGTGACGCATTCGTTGACGCATCTCGCGAAATACCCATTGCCGTAATTCCCGGCCTACATTGAAAAATGATAGCTGAGAAATGATTATGACCACTAATTCAGTTGAAAATTCATCCTTTTTAATAGAAAATTATTCATCTTGTTTGAAAATGTTTGAAAATTTAACTGCAAAATTTTCGATTGAACATTTTTTTATTCGAAATTTGTTTTATTTGAAAGTCGAAAAATTCTGTTAAAAATTTGTTGTTACATTCTCATCCTGATAAAATCTATCTCATCCTATGTAAAATTTCACTTTCTCAGTTTTCATCAAATCTCCACGTTTTGAGAGCCACTGAGTCAGAAAAACATATTTTTACAAAGGTGTTTGTCTGCCTGTAGTCTGTGGTCTGATTCTGCTTCAGCTCACTTTTTTAAGGCCTGAAAAGAAACAAGTTTGTAAACCGGCTATTTTGGATCAAAATTTAAAAAGTGAGCGCTTTATCAAAATTTTTGAAACCATTTTTTTTCAAGATTTCAAAATTCTATTAACGGTTATTCATTGTACATGTTGAATTTCTGTTTTCAGTAGCAAAAATGATTGGTTTCAAAATTCAATTTTTTGTTTGATAATTGAAATATCTTGTTGAAACTTTGATTTTTGGTGTGAATAATTATTTTCAACTGATTTTCAACTATGTGGTTGAAAATTCATGTTTTTTTTTTTAAATTTCGTCTTTTTTGCAAGCATATTACTCGTTTTGTTGTTGAATTCCGTTTTTTGGTCGAAATTTTCACTATTCTCTTGTAGATTTAGTTCCTTTTATTTATTTAAAAGTAATTTGTTGAAATAGAAATTTAACTGTTCCATTGTTCCATTCCAAAATTTTGTTGACATTTTTTTCTCAAAAAATTACATTTTGGTTTAAAATTTTTCTTCTTTCGTGACAAATTATTCTTCTTCTTTAAAAATTCATCTTTTTTAGATAAAAATTAATTTCTTTGATTGAAAATGCGCATTTTTGGGGTTTAAAATTTTTTTAAAGTCATGTCTTAGGTTAAAAATGTAACTATGTTGTCGAAAATTCGTTTGCTAGTTGTTAAAAATTAATTGTTTACTAAAAACATGACTAATATATGCACCACTAAATTCGAAACATTTTAGACCCAGAAATCTTTTCTCCTATATCTATTTAGATTGAGTAAATTACATTTTCCTTTTCTCAATGAGTCTAATGATTCTAAGGTAACTCGCGATTTCAAAACCATAATTTTTTTGAGGAGCAACTAGATCGTCATTCGTGAAGTGGGGCGAGTTCGGATTCCTGCTCGTGCATTTTCGGCTCTACAAGAGTCAGGCCTACGCAGCATATAGCAGAGCCGACTCACCGACACGCTACGTTTGAATGTGTTTCTCCCAAATGGGAAAGTGGTGGGGGTCGAAAAATCCCACGGTCTGGAGACACTGCGGTTGATCGTTATTATTTAGCTCGTTTACTTTGGGCGATAGAATTAACTTCTAATGTAAATATATAACAAAAATAAGAAGAAGATATATAACTGACGGGGATCAAGGAATTGATATGAGAAAAGTGAGAGAGGGAAGTGTACGAGGAGGTATAGGAGGCAATGATCCCAGGCAAAAAGCTGTACAATGTCACCGTGTGTCATAGATCACAGGAAAATACGCAAACTTGCTGATAATCACATAGTAAGATTCAAACTCTTTACTCTATTCACATCTACCAAGTAGAGCTTTCCACGATGGCCCAACAAATCATCACAAGTAGGTATCACTTCAATGACAATCTTCTTAACACATTTCTTATAAATTTTTTTACGCTACACTTTCCTGTCCTAGCATACCATTTTAGCTTCTTTGACGTCCATACATTTTCTCATCCTCTCTTTCTCTCAGCTCTTGTGTTTCTATGGCTTTTCATATATTTTCAACTTAGGATCTCATTTACATATTCCCATCATTCTTTCCTCGGTCTGCCTTTGGGTACGCTACCATTTACTTTAATTAAATATACGCGGAGGCAGAGGTTGCCAATGCGAGACAAACCGAGAAAGTAGATACATGCGTGCGAGGCGAGGATGTTATTGGGTAGATGTTAGTTTTCAGAGGTAGTTCTAAGAAAATTCTGTAAAAAAAATGAAAGTTTATGCAAGTCAATTTTTTAAGGGGAGCAGGCCGAAAAATAAACGTTTATCTACGCATCTACTATACTTTTTTCAGCAGGCGTTCTTCTTTCATTCTCTCAACATGCCCGAACCACCACAAGAAATTTATTTTACCTTATATTGTATAATATAATTTAAAAAATCTAATTATTATTTTGCATTACAAAATAACGCAAACGGGTTTTATAAAAAAAATTGTCATCAAATAGAAAAAAAATTAATTACAATATAAAAGCTTACTTCTTAATCTTGAAAATTATTATTCCGACAACGTTTGTTATTGATATTAATTTAAAACGCATTTTTAAGGAAGCAGGAAACTGCTTTATAAGAAAATGAAAGGAAGCAAAAGTACAGAATTTGTCAACATGAGAAATAGTAGGGGGAAAATGGTATATGATGCAGACCGAATACTAGAAGCTTTCAGAGACTATTTTAGGAGACAATTCGGAGATGAAGCTATAGGACAGCACAACTGCGATGTTGAACACGATGCGATAGAAAACTCAATTGAGAAAGTCTGTGTCACTGAGATTAAGAATATAATTAAGAACTTGAAAAACGGTACGGATCAAATATTTAGCTTAAGGCAAATGACTGAAAAAAGTCTGAGAGTAGGAAAAAAGTTTTCTGTGCATTTTGTTGACCGAGTGAAAGGGTGAATGGGAAATTGAGTGACTGCTTCAATATTATTCAAAGAGTTAGACAAGGATGCGTTATGTCATCATGGTTATTTATATTACTTATAGACAATTGTTTAAGAATGGCTCTTTTCAACGAAGAGGGTGTGGATCTTGAAACAGTAAGGGTACGTGGGTTAGCGTTGGCAGATGATAATGTTGTTATGGCAGAGTCAATCGCAGACTTACAAGGAATGTTGAATAAACTAGATGCAAGCATGAAGAGCATGGGCCTCAAAATTAACGCAAATAAAACAAAAATAAGTTTGTATACCTTGGTAACTTATTTACTAGGAACGGGAAGATAGATGAGGAATTAGATAGACGCATACGCGAAGGTAGGAAGATTGACATGAGATTTATGCGCTCAATATGCGGGAAAACTCTGATAGTCAAAGTAAGTAACGAAATAATTCTGAAAGAATGTGGTGCAGAAGAGACGCTAGTAGACAAAAGGGAAAGAAATCGGTTAAGATGGTTCAGGCATGTTGAGAGAATGACAAAATGGACGACTAACGAAACAAGTGTATCCAAGTAAAGTAAATGGCAGCATACCCAGAGGCAGACCGCAGAAAGAATGGTTAGACTGTGTGAATGAGACCCTTGTTAGAAGAGACATAAGAAGTCACAGAAACACGAGAGCCTGCATGATAAAGTGCATGGACATAAAAGAAGCTAGAGAAGTATGCCAGAACAGGAAAGTATGGCGGCAAATAGTTAATAAAAAGAGTGTCAGTAGAGTGAGTGACGCCTGAAACAAAAGACCTTGGCCACTAATGGACCCAAGTGGGGAACCTTACATAATGACGTCGTGAGGATCTTCACTTGGGGTGATTGTTAGAGAGATTGATCAGCAACCTGGGTCGGAGCAGTGTTGCGAAAAGAACGTGTTATTTACATAAATAACACGAGAATCCTGGATCAATCCATTCAATTCAAAATTGAATAATTCCAACTTTTTGATTTCCATCAATATATATATGTATATATAGTGTATACTATTTAAATTATTATCCGTGAGAGTGAAAAGTATATTTTCACCTTAATTATATTTTTCACATGCTATATCATGGGAAGAAAATACATTTTGTTCTAAATAAACAAAACTCATTACTGACCGTCTTCATTTCGTATATAAGTGTTTTTTGATTAATACAAGGAACAAAAGAAACAGTCAAAAAAATCTTATCTCAGTAAAAATTTAGATATTATTAGAAGTGAAAAGTTACGCTGCTATGCCGAAATCTCATTTTTAAATTAAGTAATTTTGCGTTACATGTACATTTTAATAATTTATAATGCATTGAGATTGAATTCATGGGGTTTAAATTTTCACATTGAGAAAATGCTACTCTGTTATGCAAAACAAGAAAGCAGTGACAACATTTGGGACTTGTCACCTAATTTACATTGTTTTTTCTATTTATATACTAGGCAGTCTGATAAGTCCCTGAAAAATGAAACACGGAGACGTTTTTTTGGCCAAAGTCGGTTTTATTTTTCAACATACTCTCCTTTTAGGTCGATACAGCGAGTCCAACGATTTTCTAACTTTTTGATACCGTCTGAAAAGTACTCGATCGGAAGGTCTGCAAAATACGCCTCAGTTTCAGCTATGAGCTCCTCATTTGAGTAAAAACGCTTACCGGTAAGCCATCTCTTCAGGTTAGGGAACAAGTAATAGTCGCTGAGGGCCAGGTCTGGTGAATACGGTGGCTGAGGAACCAATTCGAAGACGATTTCATGCAATTTCGCTTGTGCAACTAAGCATGAATGAACAGGCGCATTGTCGTGATGATAAAGCGGTTTTTTCTTCTTCAAATGCGGTCGTTTTTTGGCGATTTCGATTTTCAATCGGTCCAATAATGATGAATAGTATGCTTCGGTTATGGTTTTACCTTTTTCAAGATAGTCCAAGAATATCATGCCATGTGCATTCCAAAATACGAAGGCCATAACCTTTCCGACCCATTTTTGCGTTTTTGGATGCTTCGGAGCACTTTGGCTCGATGGAACCCACTGTTTTGCCTCTTGCGTTGACTCAAGAGTGTAGTAGTGGATCTAGGTTTCATCCATGGTTATGAATCGGCAAAAACTCGGTTGGCTTACGCGAAAATAATGCCAAATTCTGCTGGGAAGTTGTCACACGAATTCGTTTTTGGCCCAATGTGAGCAAACGCGGCACCCATCGCGCGCAGAGCTTCTTCATGCCCAAAACTGAATGCACGATATTGCCCACACGTTCCAATGATATGCCTACAGCAT
>NC_046662.1:99968027-99980771 GCF_010883055.1 Belonocnema kinseyi
CGTCATTTGAAGGATCAAGCTCGACGAAAATGGTTCACATTAGTGAATACTAATGCCATCTCTTAGAATTTTCAGGTACTTATCAGACTGCCTAGTATATTGGAAATAATTGTGAATCGTAGCCAAATTCTAACTGTAGTTATCGTTTGCTTGTTTTAAACCGCAGTATTGAATTACTGCGGGCGCCACTATCACTCTCGTTCAACAGGAGATGCTATTGATTCAAAAGAATTTTAAATACAACAATAATAAGTATTTATTTCGCATTAAATGTGATGCTTTAAATTCTGCAGTTATGTACAATGTAAATTTAATGTACAGTATATACATCTGAATCCATGAGGGCTGCTTTTCAACGAGGGCGACAGTACGACCTATTGCTTCAATATAATTTTTTTTCGTAGTGCAGATACGAGTACATGTCTTGAAAAGATAATGGGATTTTTTTAAATGTCTAGTTATATCTTTTTGCTAACTATTTATTTTGCTTTGTCGTAGGTCAGACCTTCTTCGGAATCTCCATCGTTTGGGCAATTGGTGCAAAGGAAATTTGTCAAGTCCAAAATCGTGTCGGCGACACAATTTCTCGACGTTAACCCATATCACCCTTGGACTTGTTCCAGATTTGAACAGTACTGTTGCCATAAGTCCCGGAACTCGGCTTCCAGATAAACGCAGCCATAAACATAAGTCATTGATTCGAAAAAATATCTTGAATAAGTTTGTCCATCAATGAAGATTTAAAAAAAGTTTTCGAATACCCTAAAATATATGCTTTAATAAAACTTATAGAAAAAAAATAAAATCTTGAAAATACATTTTATCGCTTCGAGTAATTATTAAATTCCTACGTATGAAAAAATCGGAAATTGGAAATTTAAGGATTTATCAACGAAAAAAAATCAGGGCCAAGTTAGCATACAATGAACTAGATAAATGTTGAAGTGTTCAATAAAGTAAAATCCAATTGATGGTGGTCGAATTTATAAATTTTAAAATTTGTAAGAAGATTCGTTCAAGAAGTAATAAATTATATATTGAAATAAAAAACATCATGTAAGAATGAATGTTTGTACAAAACTACTATGTCAGATAATTAATCTTAAATATTTAATCAACTTAAACTTAAAAAGTCTTGTTATACTCACAAAATTTTAACAGACAACTCAACTTTAATGGTGTTAACTCATCAGTCGCTCAAATGGATTTCGCAGCTCTTCCAACCTCTTAGGCAGATTAAATCCCATTTAATAGAAGCCACAGGCATACAAGGAGGAGAATAAAATTTTAATACGCAAATGGAACCAATAACCTAAAAGCAATAATTGGGTTATGTTTGCATCGCGCATTGGTTCACATAATTCAAGATCCCTTTGGCCATTTATTTTGTTGTCCATGAACCGCGAAGGGTCTCTATATTTAAGTTCCTTCGTCCCTGTCACCCGTGTCCTACCAACCACGACTAATCGACTGTATAAATTCTGTCCACTATTAATAGTAGTTAAAAAATATAATAGGCATTAGACACAAGAATTATTCTTGGTTAAGTAGATATTCAAATAAACAATTTAAAGATGCAGAGAAATCTGGATTGCAAGTCTATGTTTATTTTCCAAAATATAAGCATATGAATCCATGTAGATTTTCCAAACTGACACGCGTGAGTCCATGTAGATTTTACAAAATCGACTATTCAAAGCTGTGTAAATTCGTGCTATCTGACCTTTATCTGGACATTTTTTTACTCGCAATCGTATTCGTCTCAATGTAGTTCTTATATAATAATAATCGAAACGTGAAATTATTTTGGGTAATATATATAATCATAATATAACAAATAAAAATTAAAAATAAATATCCATAAAATATAAAATAAATAATTCTCCAGTTTACACTAGAAGGATTTGTATATGATTTTTTAGAATTCAGGAAAACTTGTATTCTTTGGTTAGTTTTATCTAGAATGTATTATCTTAAAATTACTTATTACACTCTATAAGAAACCATTCAAACTAAAATGTTCGAACTTGTCTCCTTTTTAATTTTTTAATAAGTAGCATCAAAATACTCTACAAAATGTACATGTATAGTCATATCGATTCAATTGTTTCAAGATATTTATTTGTTTTTATAATAGTTGATGAGTTTTAAAATTCGCTGTTCTTCAAGATTTACTAGTTTTATTTAAAATTCGAAATACGTATTTCTCATCATTCATTATGCAGTGCTATCAACTGTTTTGATCTTTTTTGATGCAATGAAATTTAAAAATTGTGGATGAAAATCTTGGCAAGAATGACTGAAACCAAAAGCAAGAATACGATGTTCGCCATGTCGTCTTTTTTGTGCATACGTTTTGTATTGCGAATTTCGTGTTGTAATCTGTTCTTTGTTTTACTATGTTGTGTACATGTCCGACAGTGGTCGATACAATTACGTTAAAATTCTAGTGTTTCGCAACTTGAAAAGTAAAGGCATAATAACTACTGGCTCACGAAGATATCTCCAAGTGCGTGTAAATACAACAATATAAATTGTCATGACTCGTACAGAACATATTTGTAACTTTTTGTGAGTCACAGGTTTGATAACCTTTAGTCGCATGCCTTCGTAAATAACATATTTCTCGTTGATTGACAATAAAATATAAGGAATTCGTACCAGAAAAGTGTACTTGTGAATATTTTAAATATTATTTTAATAATTAATTTTAATAAAAAATATATATACCCCCTTCGTGACGCAAAAGAAATTAATGATTTTATAACAACTTTTGCGCGATTAAATTAAAGGTTTCAAATTATTCAATAAATTATTATTTTAATTTTTTAATTTTTATGTGGTTTCTTTTTCATCTGAAATTTCGATTGTGCAATAAAAAAAATCAGGCTTCAAAGAATATTTACAATATTTGAAAAATGATTGAATACGTTATCGTTTTTAACTAGAAATCGGTTGTTCTAGACCAAAATAGTTTGACTTCAAAAGGTAGACTTACAATTGTAAACAATTTAAGATTATATTAGATTTTTCCTGGGAAATTAGTATTTTTAAACCGAAATTTACCATTTTGATTTTCTACGTATATATTGTACAAGAATATTATATATTATTTCTGAAGTTAAGATATCAGTTATCAAAAAAATTTCATTTGCTGTTCCTTTGTTTTATATAATAGCTACTATAAAATATACAAATTTAGTATTATTGAAACATATTAATTTTAATTTCAAAATTGCGTGAAACGGAAAAACGATTAATTGTTCGCGTAGCGTACTTGTTTGTTTTCTAGTATTTCTATAATATGGATGACTAATTAGTTTAAAACAGTATTCAATATGGAACAGTTCGTCAAAAGAGGGATACATTATTATTAGTGAATTTGAAAAACATCTGCTTTTCTGTAATGATCATTTATAAAAAATTGCACTTTTTTGTTGAGAAAACACTGAAGGCAAGAGAATTTCTTCACGTCTTAGAACCAGTTCTCACAAACGCCGACAATTGGGACGGGTATCGAGCCTCGAGAGCTAAAAAAAATCAACTTTCGAAACCTACCTGTTGTGGTTATTGACGAGAATGTAAAAAAATGGATTGAACATTTCAGCCAACAATGGGAAATTTTATTTGTGGATTTTAAAGATAATCATCAATACAGCTCATAGTAGTTTTTTGTCAAGAATTTTTTAAATTAAAAAAAAAAATATATGAAATTTGTAATCTAGGTCGCATCTAGTTCTGCTAGATTTGGCGAGCTTTGCTAGAACACGCCAGTACATCTGACTCAGATAGCGGCTGGTCAATTGGAGGGTTTGGCGAACCGCTCCAGCACATTTACGCGAGATAGCGTAAGTAGAGACTCGTGGCAGTCGAGACTGAAACAGTGCAGCGCCATGAGTTATTGCCACATGTGTGAAAGTTTTTAAATATGAAAATCGATGTTGTTTTAAGACAAAGAGTTCTTGTCTGTAAACAAACAATTGACAAAAATTAAGTCATTAATTCTACACAGAGAAAATGGCAGTCAATAATTAGGTCTTTATTGCTGGTAGTCAAGGTATTCATTACTGAATTGAAGTTGTAAAAAAATCGAGATTTAAATTCTGTTATTGTTGTGTGATAGCGGTAATAACTTCTTTACTGAACAGCAAAGAATAATCGGCCAAAAAGAATGAACAAGGACATAAAGCGGCGGGTGTTGAGAAGTCGACATAGTTACTTTTCTTTTATAAACTTAAATCAAGCTATAATATATAATTCTATATTGTCTACCACTGTGCTATACGGTAGCGAGACCTGGACCTACCAAGAAAAGGAAAAGAGTAGAATTAACGCGTTTGGCATGAAACTTTGACGCAATATATCGACAAGTGAGCGGAAGAACGTAGAGTCTGAATTTTTCAAGAGACGTGGAATCTCAATCGCGGTGGACAGTAATTAGAGGATCTTCAAAGAATGCGGTGTAGTGGAAGAACCGGTTGACATATGTAAAAGGAATTTTTATAAACCTTAGATACAAATGGGCCCGAGTGAAAAGCTTTACATAGTGACTTTGTGGAACTCTTCGCCCGGGGGGATCGGTAGAGAGATTGATCCGCGTCTTGAATCAGAATATTGTTGCACCCCCCCCCCCCCTGATCCCTGTCTAGAACCAAGTGAGTCACGCTTACCGCGAAACAGTTTTGGTTTAATGGTATAAAAATAATATATATACACTAAGTTTGAAAGATTAAATTTTAAAGATTTGTGTAACAGAAAAAGTCGAATTAGATGAAAAAACATAGTTGCCGAGAATTGAATCCGGGTTTCCAACTCACCAGTGATCAGATCCTCTTACTTACTTTTATTACTTTATATAGTGATTTTATGAAGTATATTGTGTCCAGTTTTATCATCTTCGATGTTAAAAGTAATACAATGAACAAAAGCACTTAAGTGCTTTTGCAGAAAATTTGCAACCAAAATAAGCAAGAATAATCAAATAGGAATTTAGGAGGTAACTTTTAAGCCAAACTGGGGTCCGTGAGAGAGAATTATAGTTAGTTCGTCCCAAGTAAAAGCATTGAACAACCATCATATTTTCTTTACTTCAGCACCACTGTAAATGCTTGCATTTTACAGAGTAGGAGATTTTACCGATTTAAAGATTTCAAAGCATTTTTTGTTCGTTAAAGATTATTTTCATTTGATTTAAATTCAAAGTGTGAATATGAAGTAAGAATGATAAATGCATTTCATAACTTTTCACCATGCTGCCATGAATTTCGTCTATTTTATTAAACTTTTTGCAAATATTAAGACGCAGTCAAGCTGGCCAAACGTCATTCATAATATCTTTCGCGTACTACTGTCACCAATATTCTGATCATTGGATTCATAAATTGTAATTTTGCACTCATAATAATGAATTAAATAATAAATAATAGATAATATGTAATAGATAATAGATGATAGGACATAGATAATACGTAATAGATATAATATATATGGAAGAACGAAAAAGGATGAAAAGAAATTAACAAAAGAAATGTAAGAAAGATAATTTTATTTCAGATGGAAATCAAATCTACTTTCTTATGAATAATGTTATCCAAACAGAGCATGAATAGGATTCACAATTCAAAATTAGATTTCCAAACTACCTTCCCCTCCGCTTATTGGAGACAAATAAAAAAACAAAAGGAACAAAGAGAGAAGAAAGAAAATTCAACCAAAACCAACCTCTTACTTTTTACTTTTTCTTTCTCAGAGTTTTTTGCACCACTAGGGTACCAACATGTTTTGAGATCAATTTAGATTTTTTCATCAGGGATTATTTATAGGAAGACTACAAAGTTTCATTATTAGAAATTAAAACCTACAAATAATAAAACAGACGTATTTTTTACAGAAAGTTACTTTCTCTAATTCTGCATTCATTAGTAAAAAATTAATGAACATATACAATTTTTTTATAACAAGGATTGAAGAAGCAATTTTAACACAAAAATTAGCTGATTCCAGTTTTAGTTTTGTTAATTAAATAAACCTTCCTAATATTTTTAACCGCTCCTCCAATAATATCAATTATATCTTCCCACTCAGATTCATAATTTTCAAAAAAACTATTTATTTGAATGAATATTAAAAATGGTAAAAGATTAACTTCTTGGGTATAATTGTACACGTTATAATCCCCTATGACATAGGAGACATCAATTTCAGCATAAAATATCTCATGGAGAAAATATTAAAAAAGTACTCATGGGTACATAACAAGATTATGCAACATACTTTTTATATGGCATCTTCTTCACAATACATGTTTTGTATAGTTAACGACATTTCTTATAATCATGTTTTAGAATCCAGTTTATTTGCAACCTTGTGACAAACTTACATTGTATCTGGTTAACATTTTAATACAATTACTTTTTGAAATATATGTAAATCCCATTTGGCATTCCTATTTTTTGATAAGAACCAACATGACATTTAAAATAATAAAATGTTGACAAACTGATTTTTGTTCCTAAATTAAAAGAATTGTCGATATAAACTAAAACATTAGAAATATTAATTATAAAATTTCTAATGGATACAATGTTACAAAGGAACTCATTGGCACATAACAAAAATTATGCACATATTTTATATACGGCATCTTTCTCAGAATACGTTTTGTTTATGAGTACTCGTAACTCGGTTCTAATTTTTTATAAGCCAGTTTATGGGCAACCTTATAACAAACTTATTTTTGATAAGTATCTAGTTAAAAATTTTTCACTAAATAACGCAAAATTAGACAAAGTATTTTTTTTGTAAAAACCATCTCTGTTTTTTTATTTGCAAGTATTAAAATTATCGCAAAACATATTGAGTAAGGAAAAGCTGAGAGGTTGGTATTGGTTGACATTTTCATTCTTCTCACTCTTTTTTCCTTTTGATATTTTTGATATGTATTTGTCTCTAATGAGCCGAAAAGAAAGTAGTGATCAAATCTAATTTGGAATTGTGAATATTTTTCATGCTCTGTTTGCATAAAATTATTCATAAGAAAGTAGATTTTATTTCAATCACAAATTTTTTTGTTTAATAGAGACACCAAGCCATGAATCGTTTGAATCTTCAAGGTTTGCTTATAAACATTTTAACAGTTCTTTTAATTCAGGGCAAATAATTTTTACCAAAATTTCTTGAAAGAAATATTTTCATTAAAAATTGGTTGTATACAGAATATTTTTTATTTTAGCAAGTTTATTAATGCATACATTTTATTGATTTGTATCTTCTCCTATTTGAAAAATATAATAATATTTTTGCAACTATCAATTTAAAAATATGATTTTGACAATCTGCAAATTTGTGCGATTCCAGGCATATAATATTCACCTTAAAAAATTTACAATTTGAAGAAGTTTAATGTAAAAATTCATTCTATCGTTTGAATTAGCTGCGTGTAAAATTAAAAGTTATTAAATAAATAACATAACGTCCGAATCGTAAAAGTATGCAAATTTCAAGTATCTTATTTTCTAATCCACGATTGTAAAATTAAAAATTATTTTACTTTCGTGATGAAATTTGACTTCATATCTATAACGGTGTCAATTAATAAATTAGAAGAAAACAGAGTAATATTTTTCATTAAAATACTGAAATTGAAATTAAACACCTACACGTTCTTAGTTTAATTTAAGGATATTCGCGTTTTTCTAAGTCAGGATCAAAATGATATTTTTCGAGCTTGTGCGAGGCTCGATAATGCAGGACCTTGCAATTTTTCTCAACTTTAAAACTGTTTATTATAATTAATGAATGTGCACAATGTTTAAAATACTTTTGTTTTATTTAAATAAAAGCGTTTCAAAAAAAACTTGAACATCTTCTGAGTGTTCGGTAATCGCAGTTTACGCGCGCATTTCTGCTAGTGTAAATGAATTCCAGATCTCACGACTGAAAATCATTCGGTAATTAAAATACCTACCAGTTTTTCATTGCATTACTATATATTTCAAATGGAGAAATGGTATTTAAGACCAATTTCTGTTGGAAATTAATTGATTTACTTAATTGAAGCTAAAATGAAATTAACTTATTTTAAAAATTCAAATTTTCGTAGATGAACATAAAAATGTTTACTTTTTAGCAGATCTTGCAGATTTTTTTGAAAACTAATCCTTAAAAACTAATATCCATCCACATCTTATCTCTGAAACCGCTCGCTCTTTTCGCTTTGCCTTCTTAGCTTAGCCTATTCACAATTTACAATTAAAAATACTTAATTTCTATTTACAATATTTACATTTTCCTTATAACTACTTTCTCTTCCATTTGAAATATTTTCTTCTCAACTTCTCTGTCTTCTACCTTCTCTTCCTCTCCATCTTACGCAACACCCACATTACCCATGCTACTGCCCTTTTATCCTCCCTTTCATGCATCAATACCTCCATGCTTATCCCACTCCTTTCCACTTTCTTAAAGTCCTCCAACCATTGCTCCACTCTTGCGTCCACCTTCCTGCACAATTCACACAACCCCTTCTTCCTAGAAAGCCAGAACTTATTAAAATTCTCCATGCACCCACGTCTCATCTTCGCGATAAGCTCCTGACTTCCTTTCTCTCCTTTCTTACATTAATATTGCATTCTCTCCCTTCGCATAAACCGTCCAACCTGCCTCGCACATCCTTCTCACTTCATCTATTTGCAGTCTACTCGCTCTAAAATACTGTCCCTTTCAACTTCCATATTCCTATCACCTCTGCTGTTCTCCTTTTTCACATAAACACTCCCTAACTCGCTTACTCCCTCCTTCTTTCAAATAATTCTCCTTATATTGAAACGCTCAACTTCCCGTTATAAACCTTAAACTTGTTCTCCCCATCGCCTCACACAATCGCCTGTCCACTAAAAACGCGTACACTCTGAACCCCTTCTTCCTGAATTCTCTATCCATGACATGCATTACAACGCAAATATTCTCGATAGTGATCATACTCGCCGTAAAGCCCGCCTAAGTCTCCGGCAATATTCCTTTCCCCTCGAAATACCATCTAATTTACCCCATTCAGCCCTGCTGCCTTTGACCTTCTTAACTTCCTTATCTCTTTCCCTATCTCCTAGTAATACAACTGCTCCATCACTGCATTTCTTGTTGTTCTAGTTCTATCATATTTGTTCCGTGAATGTGAGACCTTAAACGATTCCATAGAAAACTTCATCCATATAGTCCTCTCTTTTCTTAGTTTCCTCTTGCCACTTTTTTACTTCCTCTTCACCTTCTTTTTCATCTTTTTAAATTCCCTATCCCACCATGGCCACACCATTACTTTCTTCTTCTTTCTAAATATAATCTTTAGCACACACCCTTTCACTTTCTCTTTCAAATACTTTCGTCTCTCTTTCACCGAATCTCCTTCGAAGCGTATCTTCACTAACTGCTCCTGATACTTTTCTATCGCTTCCTGCTTCCAGCCATCCTGCCGCCATACCATACCATTTGCTACCGCCCAGCCTTTATTTCAGCCTTCACATTCTCGCATAAATGTCAGCCCTCAGTACTACCATATCCTACTCTCTTTTGTCTAGCAAGTCTTTCACCCTTTCTTTAATCCTTTCCATCTCATCCTTATTATATACTGTCACAAACTTACAGGTTAACCCTTCTATCCTTGCTGTCCTCCTTTGCACCTCTCAACCTCTTCCTCTCCATAAACTTCTTTCCCTAATCCATTCCTAAGCCCTGTTACGATTTCCCCACTAGCCTTTCCATTCTTCTTCAGTCTGACCGCCTCCTGGAGCCTCCATCTGTATCCCCATGGCAGTCTTGGGTCTATTCTATCCCATTGCAGAAATCGTCATGTTTCTACTTTGCCCCTGCTACACTACCATCGGAAATTGTCGGTGCTATCAGCGAAAGTATTATTAAAAATCACTGCTGACTTTAAAACGTAACTACTCGTTCAAAAAATGGAGCGAGAAACTTTTTCATACCACTTATTCTTTGAAGGCTTATCTTTAATTTAAGCCAATACAAATTTTTTAAATGTTTACGGATTATCGAGATACGATTTAAGGTGTCTAAGCCTGAGATTTCAAGTGTCAGTAGGCGATTACTGCTGTCGACCCCGAGAGCGGCGGTCTCCGAGAATTTCTCACATTTTATTTCATAATTTCTACTCGTTTTGTGACTTAGGGTACTTAAGGGAAAAACTGAAATTCACAGGGAGTACTCTATGAAATTTCTTCTTTTATTGTAGCATATAAAACTTCAAAAATATTCTGGGGTTCCCAAGATATGACAATAAATGTCCAAGCATATCTACGTCTAGTTTCAGTCACCGAGCCCCGTAAACACATTGGACATTTGTAATGAAATAAACTCAAGAAATATAGTGAAACACTCTTATTTAAAATCCTAAGAGAACATTAACTTGTCGGGCACGTAGCAATGACCGAACTAACTCACAAAAGCGGTCAGCCTACAGCCCAACGCGCACAGAGCTCAGGGCCGTCTCAACGATAAGCTCTCCAGATTCAGGGACGTACATTTAAGTCTAAGGTATTTGAAACACGACATCATATGCACGTAAATTAAACTTAATCATTTTTAGCCATGTCTCTAGAACTCGTAAAGATTTTTCAAATTTTATTGGCTTGCATTAAAGATAAGCCTTCAAAGACTAATTATTTAAAATTTAAGATTTTTGCTACAACTTTCCTAGGTCACGCTTTAATTTGAAATTGAGGTACAAAATTTAAGATATTCTTGAATTTATAAGAAAATGTTTTCACTTAGTGTATTCTCTCCGAAAGTTAAAACATTTCTCTATTAGAGATCAACAGGCGCGCAATTTAACAAGCTTTTCACTTTTTTTTAAATTATTTTCGCTCCATTTTTGAACGAGTAGTCGCATTTTAAAGTCAGCAATGACTTTTAATAGTACTTTTGCTGATCGTATCGACAATTTACGATGGTAGTGTACATTCCAGTACATGACCTTTACTACTTTTCCACCCTGCTTTACCCCACCCTTCTACTTTCTACAAAACAAATTCCCCTGCACTTCCTTTAACACCTCTTTTCTCTCGTCCCACACCCACATTTTTTCATCAACTTTTATTTTCCGATACCCTACTTTCGCCGCTTTCCCTTAACTCCTCTATCTCCTAGCTCTGTCTTTCAGCATTCTCTGCATCTCCTTGTCCTTCCTCGTCAATTCGTGATAGACGATAACCTGCCTATCCTGTATCCTATTTTTATTTCGCATTACACGCAACTTCTTTTTCCCGCTTATCTTCAACCCTCTTATCACAATATTATTTCTCCTGTCTGCCTTCTCTTTTCTCTCAATTTTCAAGTCCATTGCCCTT
The DNA here is from genome assembly GCF_010883055.1 of Belonocnema kinseyi. Classification (NCBI taxonomy): domain Eukaryota; kingdom Metazoa; phylum Arthropoda; class Insecta; order Hymenoptera; family Cynipidae; genus Belonocnema; species Belonocnema kinseyi. Next base: position 99,979,385 of record NC_046662.1, read on the forward strand.
ATCCTTTCCCTATCTACCCTCTTCTCTTTTTCATTCTCACGCTCTTCTACTTTCTCTTCTATCACAATCTCTACCCTCTCCCAAATTCCTTTCTTCTCGCCTTCCCCCCTGTCACCTACTTCCATTTCCGACTTGCCCTACACCGCATCAAGCTTTTTTCCATCCTTTTTTTCCACACACTAATCTACTCTTCCATCTTCCATCAGAAGGTCTTTGACCTTCTTTTCTCATTTCTCACTGCTGATTCTCAAGTCGTCCCTCATACATTCCACCAGCTCGTTAGTTCCCTTACATATTACCTTAGTCCCCTGATCACGCCTATCAGCATCCCAAGAGCCACCTTCTCCGACTGCCCCTCCTCAGGGGGAGGGGGCTATCCCTTTTTTTAAACGGACTCTCTACCGCGCTTTTTCTCAGACACTCTTTGCTTGTTCTCTTCCTCTTCAAGATATCCTCACCCTAACTTGTGCAACACGCCCTCTCCTTCGCCTTTTCTCTTCCTTGCCTTCTATCTTCCTTCGTTCGAATCGCTCCACTTCTTCCCTCTCCCCAAACGCGCTGCTCGACATCGAGTTTCTCACTGATGACCATTGTGATGTGGAAAATATGATCTCATTCAAACTCTCTACCAACACTGCAGCACTCCTCTTAGTCCCTGCAGGCACCCTTTCCCTCCCTTAACATTCCCCAACATAAAGAGAATCATCCTTGTTCACCTAGAAGGCCCGAAGTCCTGATCGCAAATTCCCGTGATCCCTTGCGTATGTTCCTTTACAGAAAAGTTTATAGAATGGCTTACAGAAAGCTATGAAACGAACCTTTGGAATGATACTGTAAAGAAACGCGTATAGATTCTTTCACACAAGGCCATCGCGAAAACTTATGTCGGTTACAGCTATAAAGTTGCTTTGCCTTTATTCCCTCCATTTTTTGCCTGATTCTGAACATTTTTTTGTACATGAACCCACAGGAACCGTAGATTACAAAGATTAACAAGATTCCCAAGATTAGCTGTACAGGTGCGTGTGCAGTTTCCTGCACATGAACATGTGTAGGATCCTCTAAGATTCTTGTGCATAAATTTTTAGCTGGGACCTAAATTGCACATCACTACTACGCTAAAAATTAATTTTTATCTCCCCAGTTCACTCCCTTACAACCCTGCTCATCTCCTAGTCTTCCAGCCTCGCACTCCACTCACACCTTCCACGAAATCCCGTGAATTCCTCTCCCAACCGGTTAGCGAACACGTTCTCAATACCGCCACGAAAACACAAGTCCCTAGATCTTTTCGCCATAATTTTCGTCAGATGCCCACGCTTCGAGATTCTCTGAACACGAAAAGCAGTTTTTTATGAATGTGTCTATCTGTATGTCTGTCTGTTAG
>NC_046662.1:99980871-99984379 GCF_010883055.1 Belonocnema kinseyi
GGGCAATTGTCCAGGGATGGTCCCGAAGACATTAAGCCTCAAACAGAGGTGTGAAAACCATGCCGAAAGCTGAATGGCACCTGGGTGAGGTGTCTAGAACGGTGACTCTGGGATACCGGGCGACCTCTCAAAGTACGCAGCCTTATCCTTGCATGCGGGACTCTACAACGATGGACGAACCCCTTGCCCTAGTTTCTCGTGGGAACAACAATGATGCTGGAGGAGCCAATGAAAATGGATTCAATGCGATGGATTAGCGGAATCCCGGGACATTTGGGTGGACGAAGCGACTGAATCACGACTTGCTAGAGTGCTACGATGCGAGTGTGGCCTCTGAACGGGGTTACATGGCACGGCTGCATGCCCTGTAGTGCGAGAAACACCCGGAGCTATCGCACGTTTCGCATCAACGTCTGCGAAACCATGCCGAACTACTCCGAAAAAGGGGCTATGTAAGCGGAACGCCTACTCTACCACAGCTAGAACTAGCCGGCAACAGAGAAAAAGAGGTGACACTAAGACCAAACGCGGGCAGGCATCCAATAGAGGAAGAGCGATGCTTAATGACCCCGAGAAACATCTAAACAGAAGTTTCTCTGAAGCCTAAGGATCTGGCTGAAATGGATGACGAGCTTCGCCATAAAGATATGCTGGGCAAGACAGTACGCGTCCCGCAATCAGTGTGTGATTGACTACATCACATCTGGCAGGAATTTTACCTCCAAGGTTCGAAAGTTCGCGCGCGAACTCCGGACTCGTTATCACACACTTAACAAGTCAAAGCTGCTGACCATCAGGCAGTATATTGTTGAGAGAATACAGATACTATCTGAGGCTAAGAGTAGTCTAGAGCGGAGAGAGAGGTCGGTCAAAGAAAATCAACAGTTTCTCTCTGACCCATCTCGACTCTTCCAAGACCCTCCAGTTACTGTCGACTACCCGCCCAAACCAGAGGAGGTCGAAGTATTTTGTAGAAAAGTCTACGAAGTGCAGCATAGACTGCACGAAGACTCAGAAACTTTTAATAGCTTCAAGAAGCTGTGTGGTGCCCTCATAACACCTGATCAAGAATGCTCAACCATCACTAGCAAGGAGGTGAAAAAAGTATTAAGGAGGATGAAGAACTATTCCGCACCGGGACCAGATTGTATCAAAACCTTCTGGTGGAAGAAGTTTCCTTAAGCCCATCAGCATTTGGCATTCATTTTACCCCATATTTAAAGTCAAAAGAGCCGATTCCGGAGTCGTTAGTGGAAGGGCGCACAATACTCCTGCCGAAAATAGACAACTTAGCTGACCTAAAGAATTACAAGCCAATCACTTGTCTGAACACACTGTATAGGATATTCACAGCTATCCTAAATCATAGGATTGTTCAGGCAATTGAACATGTATGGGAAGAAATGTATGAACAACGAGGCTCAAAGAAAGGCGTCGCGGGATGTCGAAAGAACCTGTTTATCGATAGATGTGTCTGCAAAGATGCAGCATTCTACCAGCGTAACCTATCGATGGCCTAAATTGATTATCGGAAAGCTTTCGATTCGACTTTCCATAGACTTATCATCTGTCTTTTGGAAAGCTTAAAGGTTCATCCGCAAATCGTTAGGTGCATGGAGAGATTGATACCGCTTTAGAAAACCAGATTTACTATCTTATCTGGAAAAAATCGTGTAACAACTAACAAGGTAACCTTTCAGAGAGGTGTCTTTCTGGGCGACACCATGAGCCCACTCCTCTTTTGCCTTATATTATTGCCACTATCTCTAGCACTTCGCCATTCCGACAGGAACTTGTGCCGCAAAACTGCAGATCGAAAGTACAAGGTCACTCATGTATTTTACATGGACGATCTTAAGATCTATGCTAAAATCAAATAGTAACTACATCTAGCTCTAGGGGTAGTCGAACGATATACTAAGGAAATTGGAATGAAATTTGGGTTAAACAAATGCCCCAAGGTTTATTTAAAGCGAGGAAAACTTAATGGCGTCCCCGAAGATCCTGAACTCGTTAATAGAAGCGCTATACGACACCTTTGCGCTGGAGACTTATACATACCTGGGCGTGCCACAGATCCACATTCAGGATGTGGCATCTATAAAAGATACTCTCCGAAGGAGATACAAACGTCTCATCCGGCAAATTTGGTCTTCCGAATTGTCGGCGAAGAACAAAGTATCTGCAGCGAACATGTTTGCCGTTTCGGTAGTACTCTATTCATTTGGAGTAGTTCCATGGACGGAAAACGAGCTCCGATCCCTTGATATCGGGACACGAAAGGTTATGCACTTGAACCAACGCATGCATCATAAGTGTTCTGTTCCGCGACTGTACATCGCACGCTGTCAAGGTGGTCGCGGAATATTGAGTCTTGAATGTCTTCACAGCAGAATTATTCTGGGTACAGCACAAGGAGTCGCGAATGGAAGAGACCCTCTTCTTAGAATGGTCAGGAATCACGGAGAACTGGGCAAAGGAGCGTTTCTGTACAAAGCAGTGAAGAAGGCTGCTGAAATACTCAAACTTAACTTCAGTATTAGGGGTGAGAAAAATGCATCAAATCTTATCTCTCTCGACTTTTCACTTCTGAAAGCCCGGATTAAGAAAGCACAAGAGAAAAACTTTCGTAAGCAACTCCTCTATAAGAGGATGCACGGTATCTTCCATAGAAATGTGGAGGATCAGTCCATGTCGTGTGTGCTAACGTTTGCTTTCCGTAAATTATCCGGATTGAAGTCTGGTACAAAGGGTTTCATTTTGGCATACCAAGACGGTATCATTTCCACTTTAACATACCGTCGCCACATTTTAAGCCAAAACATTCCCGATGATAGCTGCAGGGCGTGCCATGCACACCCCGAGCATTTAGCTCACATACTATCTAGTTGTTCAACTCATGTGGGAACGACCTACATCCAAAGGCACAATGCGGCACTAAGAGTGCTTTATTACCATCTCTGTCATTCTTACGGCATTAACCTTAATATCACTGCTCTAAATGCTCCCAAGGAAATGAAGTCAATTGTCGAAAATGGGAAGTGCCGCATATACTGGAGCTTCATATTCTCGACAATTGTTTTTGTTGCACACTCGAGACCAGCCATGGATCTTCTTGACTTCAAAAAGCGAACCATGTGCGTTATCGAATTTTTGGCACCAGCTGCAAAAAAAACATAGCCAAGGATAATGAAAAGAAAGAGAGGTATAGAGACCTTATAAGGGAGTGGCAACGATTGTACCCGGAATTTTCTGTTAAACTAATCGTCCTTATCATCGGCGCTCTTGGAGGTGCCAAGCTTTCACTTGTTAATAGCCTGAAAAGCAACCCTGCTTGTCATCAATATTCTAAAACACTTGCGGGAAAAATGTAGACGGCGGCAGTCCTTGGATCACTCCGTGTTCTCAGGGTGCACGAAACTTTTGCCGGGTCGTCGTATTGATTCCGTTACAGACTGTAACCACCTATCTCACGGTCGTGAGACGTGGTTGTGGCTGAAATTTTACC
>NC_046662.1:99984479-100011308 GCF_010883055.1 Belonocnema kinseyi
CCTGGTGACTTTTTGATAACAGGAAAATCATCAGAGTAATGACATTTGCAAAGTACAAAAAAACGAACGAAAATGAACATTTTAAACCAAACAAGCGCACGATATGCAAAAAAGGTCAAGAGAAAAAAACTTTAACTTTTGAAAGCCCTACAACATTATCATAAGGGGTCGTGCACATAATGCGTCACGCGATTTTTAGGTATTTTTTACCCACACCTCCCCCCATGTCACACATTGTCACAAGTCTCAGACCCTACCCTCCCCCTTCGACGTCACGTCACAGATCTTTTTATAAAACATTTTTTAACGCAATAGTAGCAGCAACTACTTGTTTGTTCAGAAACACTAAACAGCGTTCTGTTGATTCTACTAAACTGCCCTCTGATGCTCCTGAGTTAAACTATAAGCTTAACCTCTCTGATCCGCTGACTGGCAGCCGATCGCTTGTGACCATGTTTGTTATATTAATTATTATGGAATATATTTTAAATGAATGCTATTGCCTTTAAAGAGCCGCTGCGATTATGCCATCATCTTCTTGGAAAACACGGATTGACACCTAAATTTGAATTAGGCCATGGTTACAACCTGTAGTGTGTAAACCAAAAAATTAGAATGTTCAGACCTTATAATTCTAATTTGTAATGAATTTTATATTTAATTTTAGTTTTGTTTGATTTTTATTTAAGTTTCATTTTTAATTCTAATTTTACCGTCAAAAAGTGACTTTTACATGAATAAGTTTTTTGAAAATTCACACATTAAATTTTTGAAACAAATATGAATAATACATTTAGTTATATGAAATATTTTATTTTCATACTTCTGGTGTAAACCGAAAAATTATAATGTGTCGCACCATAAAATTCTAATTTGTATGTGCTCAAGAATCCATTCCTGGTTTTTCAAGTTGCTGACAACTAGTCTCGATAGGCGAATGGTTAGGCTCGCTGATTAGCGTGCGTTAGGTTATATGTTCGAATCCCCCCCGTTGCGTACGAAATTTTAATTGTTATTTAAGCGTTAAAAATTGCAATGTACCAATTAATCATAAGTCGATGCATGTATATCTTGAAAAAATTCATGTATTATGTGCAATTGTATATTTTTAATGATTCTTTTTCTACATTTTAAGCGCGATTTTACCTCTGAACTTGGTAACGAGCTTCAACATTGCAGCTATCACAAATATGTTGACGACTTTAAGCTTTACCTTTCCGGGCCAATTGCAAATCTTAAGAGCTTACTTCAGAGGGTACAGGCGGATAATGATCTGGTAGTGCAGTGGGCCTCCACAAGTGGCCTTACTCTCAACCCTGCTAAAACAATGGCTATAATCTACGAAGGAATAATAAGGAGATCTAATTCCATTTCCCCACTTAAAAATAGAAACATTACCGTAAATGCTATGCACATTACATGAAGATCTTAAACATTCGTGCGCAGGCGCGCAGTTATCCTCTTCCAATATATGGAAAAGTGTACGAGTGAGAAAGTTTGTCAAATTGACGTAAATAAAGAGGTTCTGATCGTTTGTTTTGATGCAAGTGGCAACAATTTTTTGTTCTAAGCCATGAGGTGTCAAGTTACACGCCGAAGAAGGCGAATACACTTCGCTTTTTTAAAGCCCTCACTGTCAACTATGAAATTTAAAAAAATCTATTTCTAAATTTTAATCCGAAATCTTAACAAAGGACCCTTGAGTGTCAGTTACTCCATTGATATAGCCTATCTGCTTGTTATTTATGATCGAATTCTTATTTCAATTTCAGCCTCTCTGCTTGCTATTTATGATCGTATTTTTATTTCAATTTCGGAAAGGACACTTTAAAGCCTTTAAGAGATTTAAACCAGCTACCTGAACCTTTAAATATACCTACCTGTGTGCCTGCGGAGAATTTCTCAGAGCTTCTCAGAGCCTTGACAATCTTTAGCATATACTCAGAGATTTCTATCGGTAGGGCGCTTCATTATAATATCACATTATTTGCAATGATCCCTGCTGATTAAACTGTATACATGCTTATAAATACGTAATTAACGAATTTCTAAACTGAGTCACCTCATAGTTACTTTTAATGAAATTATAATATTTTTCATGTTTAAGTTTCGAAAAACTGTAAACTTTTCAATCAAGTTATATTACTTCCATTGTTTCTTTATCTTAATAAAAATTTAAAAGGTACTTACCTATACTTTTCCTTCTCAAAATCAGTTCACACATTTTGCAAACAAGAACCGAAAATATTGTTTATATATTTATTGCGTGTATCTTTCGTATGCTGATCAGCAAAAGAACATAACCACTCTAACTTACGTCAGTTTGACAAACTTTCTCACTCGCACACTTTTCCATGTACAAGAAGAGGACAACTGCGCACCTGCGCACGAAAATTTAAGATCTTCCTGTATTGTGCCTACCACTTACGGTAACGTTTCTATTGTCAGTTTCAAATGACTTCCCACTGGCAGTTGGGTCTCCTTATGATTCCTTCATTCTATAATCATAGGACTTTCTTCCTATCCATCACTTGAAACAATAGCAACCCTACCCCCTCTTTTGATCGATGGACCTATCATCCCATTTGTAGAATTAGTTAAGGATTTGGGATATATTCTCAATCGCACTCTTATTTGGAAAGAACAAGTAGCGGATATTTCAAGGAAAACATTTAGACTCTTCCAACAACTTAACAGGAATAAAGAATCACTTCCTACTTCAACGCGTATCATCCTAGTTAAAAGCCTTGTCCTTTCTTTCGCTTACTACGGCTGTGTAGTTTACGACGAGAATACTGATGAGCTAAATGCTAAGCTTGAGCGCACGTTTAATGCTTGCAATCGGATCATCTATAACATCCCCAAAAGTGAACATATTACTCAATATAGAGAAAGAGCAGGACTTCTTAAGGTCGCCAGAAAAAGATAATTCTTTGTGGGTAATTTTCTTTATAACCTATTCAGTAATGAAGCTCCGCACTATCCACTTAACCTTTTCCATTTTATTGACAAAGATCAACCAACGCATTACAAACTCCGTGAAAGTAAAAAAGTACTACAAATTCAGCCACACCGTACGTTTAAAATGCAAAGGACTTTTATTATTCGTGGTGCTTGCCTTTGGAACAAACTACCTATAATAATTAGAACTTTACCTTCTCAATATCACTTTAGAAAACTACTATTTGGTTACTTATTTAATACATCAAATCCTACCCTTGAAATTATACATTAGTAAAACTTAAATCCGTAAATTACAATATATATGAGTGTATTCATGAATGTATTTACTTATAAGTATGTATATTTGCGTATGTATATTTATATTATTTTTATGTTAATGGCCTGCATCTAATTATGTACATAATATTTTATTTCTTCACTTTTGTCAAAAACTTATTTTTGATTTAAATCGTCAAATAGATCGCTGTCCTATTTTAACTGTAACATATATCACCTGTTCCTTATAGGGCTAATTAGCCCAAGGAACTTTTCACAAATAAATACAAAATACAAATACAAATAATCACTGAAGAGTAGCATCTACTGCGTACTCAGTCGCATATACGATTCTTTTTCAGTAGAACGCACTCATCTTCAGTATGTTCGACTGAACAGGAATCGTATGTGCAACTGCGTGCATAGTAGAAGCTACTCTTCAGCGACTAGCGGAATCGATTAAACACGCGTACAGTACATTCTATAATAGTTTAGTTCCGTGTAATACTTTGGTGATTTTAAATATTATGTCAAATAGTAGGGCAATCCACAAAAAATATATGTCCACGAAATTTGAAACGATCTCGGTAATATGTAGAAAAATTTACAACGCGGAAAAAATTTGTGTCGTAACGCAGAAGGCAGACCCCCCCCCCCCCCTCCCTACATATCACACCTCGTAACAATTTTCAGAATCCCACACTCTCCTAAACAGGGTGAAAGATTATATACAAGACCCCTAAAAGCTTTTTGATTTTTCATAAGAAATCGAACATTTACATTTTGAGCGCACCAAAAGAAATTAAATGGAAAAATTCAATTTTTCCTAGGACTTTGTCTAGGGCACGCGGCTGTTGGTTCTCCAACTTTGCGCTCGATAATATATTTATTTCGCGCTTCTCGCTCGAAAATGTATTTACCTCGCACTACGTGCTCGATCTTTCAATTTCCCTCACATGCGTGCAAATTTTTTTGTTTAATTTAGAACTAAATCATTGATAACTGTACTGTCGTGATTGTGAAGTCCACCTTGTTAATTCTCCTCCTACTTTAAAGAACACATTTTCATCATATGGCTCTTGCTTCTTACTCGATTTTGTCGAAAATGTGAACTTTTACATTAGGTCAAAAATTGAGCACATGGTGCGAGTTTCACGATAAGAATGTGTACCTCAAAGCCTACAGAGCTTTAAGAAACGTAATCTTTAACCATGCTTAATTAAGTAGAACATTCAGAATATGAAGATCCATATAAATATTGTGATCTAAAAGATATATTTTTGATGAAGTTTTAATTCAAGCATTCCAAATGCAAGGAATAAATATCCTAGTGTGAAGCGCGTGATTCAACCGATGCGCGCTCTAGGCGGGCCCAAACCCGCAAACCGCGCGCGCAGAGCCCGATGATAATTTTCCTATGAAGCGGTTAGATTTTTAAGATTAAAACCAAAACAACGCATCCTATCAAGAAATGATTTATAACCAATTTGTAACCTATTTTGGATGAACTTTTGTTTATTTGTTTTCGTAGCTTGCGCCCTTTGTACAAAAATTACATTTCTTCAATTTTAATGTTTGTAATTAATCTTTTTTCGTATCTTGCATAGTTTAACGGTAAAATGGAATTTTTTATTTTTCGTTATTTATCTTACGATCGAAATTTGAATTTTGGATTTTTCACGAAAAAAAAATTTCTTTGCGATAATCTTGTAGGGCTTTCAAAAAGCAATGTTTTTGTTCTCTTTACTTTTCTTAATATCAAACGTTGTATGGCTTGAAATGTTAATTTTCGTTTGTTTTTTAGATTTTGAAAATTCTAAAACTATTAACTTTCCATTCATCGAAAAAAGTCATAAGGATAAATTGTTCGGTTTTCAGAGTAATACAAATAGCCGTACATATAATTTTCAAATCTTGCAAAAAAGTCATCCCAAAAATTTTGAAATTTCTCTAACTTTTTGTATTTTCATCCAAAATGTCTGGCTAACAAACTTGACCCTCAAGTTTTCGACGCTAAAAAAGTGTGTGAAAGGCCAATATGCTAGATTAATTTTTGGAAAAGTTATGCGCATACATGCAGGCTTATAGGTTCAATATTACGATAAAATTGGATAATCGGTTAGAAGGTTTTCTCTAAATTATTGAGGAGATATCCCGAACAGATTTTTTAAATAAGGGTGGTATTTTTGGTTCAATCAAATAATTTTTTGATATTAATCTACCCTTATTTTTATAGGTTACATTGTTCTATAAACAAGACTCTCGTTTCTTTGAGTCAAACATTTGGTTCATAGAATCAACTAGTATTTTTTCATCTTTGTAGCATGCTCATTCTGAATAATATATTGCACCTCAGGACCGAAGAAATATTTAGTCCCATTGAAGAACCATTTATTTTTCAAAGAAATATTTCGTATTTACAATATGCTTCTCCAAAGCAAGTAATCACATCTTTTAATTTAAGCAAATCTTTTACAGCTTTCTTTCGCTTAATTAATATTTCACTCACAGAAATATTTATTCACTTTCTTAAATAATTTCACATTTTTCTTTATAATAAAACCATTTCTTTCATTTGAGGAATTATATGATTGGACGAGCTTAGAACGAACATTAATTTGAATCAAATCAACTTTCTTTTATTCAAACTTTTTCTTTTAGTGTACTTCTCATTTGGCCTTTTTGTTTCTTGAAGTGTTATTTTTCCTTGAAGTTTTGGGAAATTTTTCGTCAAATTCTCTTGGTAAAAACAATATGACGAATAAATAAAGTTGTAAAATTTCACATTAAATTGGTCCGTATTTCAGGCGGGTTGTTCAAGATATATTCGAACGGGGTACATAATACGCTTGGTAAAAATTTTGTACATAATTTGATGCTAGAAGATACAGGGTAATCGGCAGCCCGAACATTCTTTTCAAATCCGTAGTAGAAATTAGAGGCTCGGATAATACTGCGGATATGGCAGCGAGGGTAACGAGCTTCCTGCCAGATTATCTGCCACCCTCAATGGTAGTAGAGGGGTCGTTGGCAGCAGTATGCTTTGCTACTCTCTCCGCGGAAAATATTGATCTCTCTCTTTCTCTCCCATTCCATCTCATTCTATCCTTTCTGTCCAGCATTAACAAGAGCATTACGCTAGCCCCTTTTAAAAGATCGCACTTCTGACTTCAATGGATCGTGTAATCGGATTAGGATCAACACAATGCGTCCACCGAGAATATGAACGTTCTACGACGATTCCATCTGGTGAATTTTCCAGGTTCTGATCGCATATCTATATACGAGTATAGGATAGGTACTTGTCCTCATGATCGTGTTCTGGCGCGAGCGAGTCGAACCGCAACGATCGAAATCTCGTGAATCCCATCTTCATCTCGTTACAATCGTATAATCTGAAAAGGGTTGGGTTTTCAGAGTGTGTAACTGTGCGTATGTATGAAGGCTCCATTCTTCCTCATGTTATCCCCTCATATGTTTACTCTCGCGCAAATTAAACCATTAGGAAAACAAACTCCTGCCGATCCATGGAGCGGATGGGGTACTCTTAAGAGCACCTATTCAGATCCGTTAGTTTGCTGGTAAGTTTTAGTATATACTAGGCAAATGTGGAAAGTAAAGTAGATAATTTTGTTATTGCGTTTGGTACATGTATATTCAAAACTGCACAAAAAGTATCCATCTGTAACAGGGAGATTTGGAGAGGTAGTGAATTACATTTCACGCCGTGATAGTGATGACAATACTCGACAATAAAAACATAAAAACTCATCATTTGCATTTGGGGTTTGATACCTGATTTAAAATTTTTTAAGTATATTTCAATGGAAAGAATTCTTTTAATCGGGTGCAAAATCTCGAATATAAGTTACGCTTTTTCTTGTTTTACACGGCAGAATAGTTCGACACTGGAAAATTAGCAGAGATAATACTAGGAGTAAATTTCTTTAAAGATAATTTTGTATTTGTATCTGATGCTATAAGAAGAAGATAAAAATTACCCTTAGTAGCACGTTAACTTTATGCTATTGACTGTTAGCATGAATAAAGAGTAAATCTTACCGTAACTTGGGAGTAAATGTAATTGTACGCAGGCACAAAGAATTGTCTACAGTTTCTTAGTTTTTTTATTTGGAAAGTAATGTGCTTCTTTATTCTTACACCTTAATTCCACATACATACCTGGAATTTCAAAAATAGTGCTTTAGACTACAACAACCCAACATAGCGTTAACAATTACTGATATGATGCGAATAGCAAGTGTCAGTCGCTGTCCTTAAAACGGTAAACGGTAAAACGATTCAAAACGGTTGTTTTCTCTTTATTGGTGCTGTTTTGGCTGTAAACATGTGATGTGCTGCTGTTTGCAAGCAGGCGATGTGAATTTACTCAGGCCTTTGAATTAACATAATTAAAAATTACCCATGTGTTGTAATTTTCGTTGCAAGTAATCTTTACTCCGAAATGCGGGTAAAGACTACACTTAGTTTTTTGTTCTGTCAGAATGCAGTTTAACTATGCGGAGAAAGCTGCTAGAAGATCATTAATCGTTTTTGGTTATAGTATTAAATCATTTAAATCGATTTCAGAGCAGTCAAACCGTGCAACTTTTATTTTCACTAATGAGTTTATTGGCAAAAATTAAGAACTCAACAGGGTCGAAAATAGAGGAACGTGTCACAGGTTAATACTTTTTTGTATAATGCAAACATTAAAGGCCATGTAAATAGTCGGAACATTCCGATTATAAAGCTGAGGCCAAACGACTAAGCCATTTTGTCTAGCTTTTTGCACACATAATCTGAAGGATACAAGATTTTTTAAAAAAGGCCGTTTTTCGAGGGAAAAAAAAATATTTTTTATGCAATGTTTGATTTAAGAAAATAAGCCTTATTAGCGGTATCACAAGAATATGGCCACTGCGGTACTTGGAGTGTTTGACTATTATAATCCTAGAATGGACAAAGTAAAAGAGTATTCTACACTACTTGTTGTTTTCGTAACTTATCATGCATTTATCGGCCATAACGCGATTAGGTGTTCTGATGTTTGGTGAAACTAACGAAAAATCGATAAACCAGTATATTTCCCTGCATTGTAAGTACATCGATGCCATGAAAAGTTTCCAAGTCGAGTGGAAATCTCTTTTTAAATACAGAGAATAAAATCAGAGCACTCCTCACACGATTTACTCATCGCCGATATTAATTATGCAGGTAAATAGTCACCCTCTATGGCCAAAACGCTGATTCATTCATACCGAACCAACGTAACTGTATAATTTTTTTTATTTTGATAAGGTCTTTTGTTTCTTGACCAGGGTGAGTTAAGAGAGAGTAGATCTTATTGTTTTCGTTTTACTGGTCACTTTTAATAGTTTTATTAGGATAAGGTTTTCATGCTTCGATGACGGACCTCTTCCGTATATAATTTAAGATTTTTAGAATCATCCCTGTAGGATATGACTAAAAAACTTTTTTTTGTTTTGTTAAAATGCAGGTATAAATATAAAATTTAGTAAATAGAAATTATTCTTTTAAAGTGAAATAACCTTGCCAACTACGAACAGTGTGTAAAAACCTCTCATAATGACCAGGGAACTGCCAAAAGGTAGAAACAGCCATGCTGAATAATTCACATTTAGAAGACGTTTTTTAACATCCTTATTTGTCCCCCTCATTGTCATTTTAAGAAAAATTTAATTATAGAACAACTGCTTGGGCCAATATGTATTTGCTGTTACGACAGTTTGAGAAGAAGAGAGTCTAAACTGAAATGGAGTCACATGACCAACGACGAAGACGCGCGTAAATTTGAATATTTGAAGTTGAATATCTGTTATTAGTGAGAGCGATGACATTGTGATATATATGAATAATTGTAAGATATTCAGTATCAGACCTTTTCTTAATACTGTTACTATTTTTAACAATGTGGAACATTTCCTTAAAATTACGTTTTTTACCATTTTTTTCTGTACTTAAAATTCAGGCATTAATATATCTACTTGTTTGTTTCATATAGGCAAAACCGCATTCGCAAGGAATGTAAGTAGAAGTAGGATCTTCATTCTCAGAAAAACATTTAAATCAAATTTTTAAAGTGAAAACCACTCTAACATGAGACGAACTATATACATATTTTAAGCTTTAGAGAGCTCATTAACTATTATTTTGACTACATAATATCTTCTTAAGTGTGGGCAGATTTTTCTTCTCAAACTTTTATCCTATTATTATTATATTTTTTTATGAATTTTTGTGGATAATTATTATATCTTATTGATTCATGTACAATTTTTAATTTTTTCATTATAGCCATTGTGAAATCATAGCCCCAACGTGTAATGCAAGATTCTGAAACCTCGAAACGTTGGAAGATGCAAGGTTCTGACATACCAAATTCTTTCGACTTCATAAAGTATTCTTCTACATATTGATATGTGTACGGAAAAGCTCGCGAAAAAGTGAAAGTTTTAAACTTTTACCGAAGACGTTTACACATAAAACTGCCTTGGGTCGTAGTTTAGGATGCACGTGATGTTTTTTTTAATGAGAGTAAGAAGTGAATGTCTGATCGCATCGACCAGAGCTAGTATCTTTCCTGTACCAATCATTAATTAATGTATAGTCAGTCAGAATGATAGTGATGTCAAGAAAATTGATCTGATTATTGAAAACGTCGATGATGTAGACTCTTCCACCTTTTTTTCTCGCATCACGATGTCAGGTCGAATGGCCCGGATGTAATGATCCGTTTGGATAGTAACGTTTCAATATAAGATGTAATCTTCGCTTTACAAAATGGGCATTGGAATGTCTCTATAGAAAGGCATCCATTCTTTAAAGAGTCCTAGGTTTAGGGCAAGTTATTGATGTATAATGCCCACTACATGATTATGTCTGTGCATATATTCTCTCTGCGCCGTTACGCGACAGCCATCAATAATGTGCTTGATGGATTCGTTGGTATCTCCACATAATCAGCACCGGTCAACCACGTCTTGATGAAATACGTGTTTGCGATAATTCCTGGTGCTGACAACCTTGTCCTGTATTGCAATGACGAATCCTTCCGTCTCTGGATATAGAACACCCTTTCTTAGTCAAATATTAGATGCCTCACTATGCACATTCATTTTGATCTAACGTGTTGGGGTGCTCGCCATGGATGGCTTTCTGCCTCCATTGTATTTCTAATTTTTCTATGATTTCTGTCCTGATATTTAAGGCCCCATCTGAGGACAAATTTAAGGGCGTATGTTCAATATCCGCTTGACAGATGGTACTGTAAATCGCAACATTTCGTTCGCTGTTAAAATAGTCTCGCAACTGTATAACTTGTGACTCACGCAGTTTTTTGAAATCTACAACGCCCCTATCACCTGAATGTCGTGGTAGAACTACCCTTTCAACCGATGAATTTGTATGGTCCATTCGTTGCTTCGTCATTTCTACGCAAACAATCCTGTTGAACTTTTCAAGGTCAGCGTTAGACCATTTTGTGAGCCCGAAGGAGTACGTGAGGACAGGGATGGCATATGTGTTGATAGGCTTGCCTTAACTATCGTATGTTGAATACCCTTAGATTCAAGAGTACACAGATATTTATATGATTCGTCTGCAGCCATTGCCTTGATGTCATTTTCGAACTCGTTCTCTAACACTGCGGTCCATAATTCCGCTCTGATTAAATGCATTGTTCTATATTTATCTAGTCCGAACTCCATGTGGATATCATTGGAAAACTGCTTTGTGACATCGATCAGTTGCTGCAGTTTCTGGCCTGAACTAGCGTACAGCTTCGGGTCATCCATGTAAAGAAGATGGGTCACTTGATGACCATCCTCATTATTAGGAATTCTTAACCCATGAGACATGTTGTTTAGTGTTTTGCTCAATAGATTCAACGCTAAACAGACCCATAGTGCGCTGAAGGAGTCTCCTTGAAAAATACCCGTCGTAAAGCTTATTAATCTAGTTATCCTTGGTTGTACATGATCAAAATACTTGATTCTTGTACCCAAGAGCCTCATCGCATGGCTTAGAAAGTCGATAATGCGTGGGCAGATTTTGTACAGTTTTAATACTTCAAGCAAATAGTCATGCAGCATGACAGGAAACGCTTGCTTGTAGTCAATGTATGCCTTGTGTACGTTCCTTTGATGCTTACGATCTTGAGTCATGGTAAAAGCGTCTATAGTGACTAGATCTTTACAGCCTCATGAGTTTTTACAACATCCTTTTTGTTCTTCTGTAAGAATATCATTCGCGTCGCAATGAGAATATACCTTATCTGCAATGATAGCTGTAAGACATTTATAAATTGTTGGAAGACAGGCTATCGGTCGAAAGTCAGATGGATTTTGAGCGTCTGGTTTTTTTCGTATCACATACGTAGTACCTTGGAGCATAAAACCTGGCATCAGATCTGGGTGTTCAATGATCTTCTGAAAACACCTTGCCAACGCAAGACGCACACTCGTCAGGTACTTGTACCAGAAGTTGTGCACCATGTCCGGACCTGGAGCTTTCCAATTACTTGCCCTTTTCAAGACCGCTGAAGCATCCAAAGCTGTGATGTTTGTCAGATGCATTTCAGGGATATTGCTTGCCCTTGCTTCCTACAGTTTGAACCATGCAGTGTCCAAATTGCATCTGTTCATTTTTCCCCAAACACCCCACCAGTAGTTAGTCATATCTTCCAATTGAGGGACTTCGGTGCCTTGGTGGTTATTTGGCTTTACTATCAGTTCACGATAGAACCTTCTTTCATCTGTCTGTAAGTTTTGATTTTGTTGCCTTTGTGCATTACTTTTCTTGTTAAGGCAGTCTGGCAGTAAGAACATCAAGTCTCTGTCGCTGAGAGTCTAAAATTTCATCCAATATTGCTGGTGTTAATGTCTCGATATGCCAAGGGTGGATGATTTTAGTAACATGGTTCATCAGCTTTCTGGTTCTATTTCTTTTTTTATACTGAGTTAATCGACCCAATTTGCACATTACTTTGCTGACATTCATATCCAACCTGATCTTCCATGGTGGATCTCAATCCCTTGCTGGGACAAAAACTGCTTTTGCAGGCCTATTTTTCCGGCCCAACGTTCTAACGGTTGCCACTCCTGCACAGTATACAAGAGTTTGTACCTCTGACGCAGTTTGTGCTACGTTCAAATACGTAGGTAAAACCTTTTTGTCGAGATGTGATATTAGTGCACGCAGATCATTTGTGATATTCATTTTGGGCAGAGAATGCCTTAGTGTTGGTTCTACATATCTGAACTCTAGTAAAGCATGACCAAAATTCCTTTCCAGGTGCTGTAGTTTTTCTGAGATTTCCGTATCCACATCATCGTTAGTAATATCAATCAAGTCTTCGTTATCCATATCTTCCAAGGCGAGCTCATCAATAGGAAGCTGCCGTTCCACTTCCATTTTGATAGCAGCTATTTCAACAGCCAAAAGCAGTCTGTTTACAGATATTGAGCGTTTTTGATCTGCCAGATTCTTCTAATTTATTTTTGTAGCTAGCTCTGGGTATTTAAATAAGAAGAGTCTATGATGTTCTCCCCTCACACTTTGCCCACATTTCTCTGCCAAAAAATAAAGGCGCATAATATCTCTGTTCATATGGTTTGTCCATTTTCGTCGCTTTTTTGGTTGGTGAACCTCTGCTTCTGCCTCTGGTTGTATAGAGCCATCCACCTCTTGAGGATGTGGTGGTGTTGGATCATCAATAGGTTGAGGAAGATCATCAATTGCTCCTGCTTGACCATTTGACGCAGCTTTCTCTAACCGATGTTCATTGCCGTCGTTTTTCCACGCCAAATCAACCTGTTGTTTAATCTCTATTGCTCGGTCTTCTGTAATATGTAGATTAGTCCTGATGTCCTTCACCTTAGAGATAAGATCTCTTAATGCGACTTTTTGTATATTAGGATACTTTGCAGCAAATTTTGTTCTTAAATTGTATCCTTTTTCCATTTTTGTTTCAAACTTCGCACTTTCGTAATAGAGACGCACTAATTCCTCTTTCATTGTGACATCTCAATTGATGCTCGCCCACGGTATTTCTGTCAAGGTGGTTAGCTGCAAATAGCTAGCGGTAGCCAAAGCATCCTCAGCAGGCACAGTTGATGTTCCACTGCTTACCGTTTGTCGCAGATGTTCTTGCTGGTGACAAGCGTTTCAAAATCTTTAATATATTCTCAATTTTTCATTAATGGGTTTTGGTGTTCTACTTAGTCCCTCTCCTCTTCGATATCAGCCTGTTTGGCATGAGAAACCCTGTCAGTAGCAATGCTACCGTCAACATTGCCGTCAAAGTCATGAGAGGAGAGCTCAAACCCTACCGCGACATTAACGCGAAACACCTTCGGAAGGGTTATTATGTGTTTTTATTAAACTTTTACTTGGATAAACCCAGTTATACATCATAGCCACGGACTAAGTCAAGTAACTGATGAAATTAGAATGTTATAAGTTAATTTAAATAATTTAATACGATGGTTGAAACCTCCTGCAATAATGTTGTAGGTATACAATTGCGAGCGGCCACGAGCGTCGGAGGTGACAACAGTCACCGTTAAGTACACCGTTAAGTCATTTCCCTTTCGGGATACGCGTGACTCACTCGGTGGGGAAGGGTGTAGTGTGAGGAAGGTATATACAATTTTTAGATTGATCTAGAATTCTCGTGTTATTTGTTTAAATAAACCGTTCGTTCCGCAACATTGCTCCGATTCAGGTTGCTAATCAATCTCTCTAGCAATCACTCCAAGTGAAGATGCTCACAAAGTTGTCATGTCAGGTTCCCCGCTTGGGTCCATTAGTGTATAAGGTCTTTTATTTCAGGCGACATTCACTCTACTGACACTCTTCTTATTAACTATTTTCCGCCATACTTTTCTGTGCTTACATACTTCTTTAGCTTCTTTTACGACCATGCATTTTTTCATGCCGGCTATCGTGTTTCTGTGGCTTCTTATGTCTCTTTTAACTAGGGTCTTATTCACACATTCAGTCAATTTCGTTAATTTTAATCTTATCTTTTTCATGATGGGTCCATATGTCGCTACTGCATAGTACTTTCGGTACAAATATAGAATTAGTTATTGCCATTTTAGCTTTATTTGATGTATTTTTACTTCTGCTAAAGGGCCCTGCTCTGCCAATAAGCTTCTTACCTTCATTTATGCATCTATCTAACTCCTTATTTATCTTCCCGTCCCTAGTGAATAAGCTAATAAGGTATAGGAACTCATCAACTTGTTCAATTCTCTCATGATTTAAAACAATATTGCATAGTGTTTTCTAAATTTTTCCTTCAAACACTATAGTTTCTGTTTTATTTGCGTTAATTTTGAGGCCCATGCTCTTCCTATTTGCATTCAGTTTATTCAACATTCATTGCAAGTCTTCGATTGACTTTGCCATAACAACCTTATCGTCTGCGAACGCTCACCCACGTACCCTAATTGCTTCAAGATCAACACCTTTTTCGTCGAGAAGAGCCATTCTTAAGCAATTGTCTATGAATAATATATAACCGTGAAGACATAACGCATGCTTGTCTAACTCCTTGAATAATATCGAAACATTCACTTAATTTCCCATTTACCCTTACACTCGCTTTGCTGTCTGTATATATTGTTTTTATAGTTTATAGGATCCATCCATTGACTCCGTACTCTTTCAAGACTTCCCAAAATTTTCTTCCTGGCATAAACGCACTTTGGACCCCACAAATCTTTTCTTCTGTTATTTTTATTACCCTACGTATAAGTATTTTTGAATATATTATATTTACGGTACTTAATAAGCTGATCCCTCTGTAATGATTGCAGTCGCTTTTATCTCCCTTTCTTTTGAATATTGGTACGATAATCGCTTTTTTCAAATCGCCTTGACGTCTAAAGCGTCTAGTATCCCGTCTGCACCATACAGCATTTCTCCATTATTAATTCTCATGTTGGCAAATTTTGTACTTTTATTTCCCTTTATTTTTTTATAAAGCAGTGTCTTGCTTCCTTCAAAGTCGTTTTGTATTTTCTTCTTTTCTTCTGCTCTAATTTTATCTTTACTCGCCTTAATTAATTGTTTGAGTATCCTCTTTTTATGTCTGTAATCATTTATATGTCTATTTCTTTCCTCATCGCCGAGACCTGCGATGTTCGAAGTTCTCATGTACGCTTCTTTCTTTGCTTTTTGGGCAGCCTGAATTTCATCATTACACCATGCATCACCGGACATTCTTTCTACAGCCGCGCTGTCAGACACTTCGTTCGCACACCTAACAATGAATCCTGGAACTTAGTCCATGCCCCTTCTATATCTTTGTTGTTTACAAGCGCCTCTCAGGTTGCTTTATCTATGCTTTCAATCATATTATTTTGGAGCCGGAAAAAAACCTTCAGATTTACTTTCTAGTAGGTATATATTTTGGTTGTTTAACCTGGTGAGCCCATACCTCTTTCGATACCATGAGTTAACATTTTGGAACACATACTGATCGTAGATAGATTTTGAGTTAGAGAAAAATCTTGAAGTCCTTATGATAAGATGCAGGTCGTTATCATTCCCAAAACTGGTATAACATAATTTAAAGACATTTTCGAACATTTTGGACGATTTTTTTATCAGAAAAAAACTTCAACAAACGAAAGAAAAGCTGCCAGAGCTGTCAATTCACATATCGCTAGCTTTCGCCATTTTGTATAACTCGCTGTACGACCGCGCATGCGCCTCCATTTTGTTTCTACCCTATAATGTTGGACCTGGTACCCTAACGCCACTGTTCTACTGCGTGGTTCAACATTATATTCAATCCGCATGCAGTAGAACAAGCTCACTTTGTACGGGCACCACAGAAAATACATCTTCCTCGGAAAACTTTTGTTTTACGGGTAATTTTTGTTTCCTGTGGACATTTCCTTGCGGACGCCATATCTAAATCGTGCACTAGGTGCTTCAAAAACGAAATACAGTAGGGCCCCAAAGTACTGGTAAAACCAAACTTCTCCAAGAAGATGTAATTTATACACCTACTGTGCGGATCAAATTTCGGTACTTCGAGGTCACAATATCCAACCGGTAAACAACACGTATAAATTGAATATCCTCTGGGGAAGTTCGGAAGATGTGTTTTATGCAACTGGTGCACGGATTAGAGGTTCTGAGATTTTCGCGCACGGCTCTCGATCAATTCCCGTTAGACCCCTGAGAAATTTCCATTCTTTTTCCGTGAAATTTTAGCCAATACGTTGGAAAATTGTCACATAGGGAATTAAAATAAGTCACGAGTACGTACAAGTTCAGAAATCTGCATGCGCACTCACCGGCTCTGCACTGCACTCACTATGCCTTGAATGTCGTTTGCGGATTTTTTTTTGTATCTAGAGTTGACTCTCGATAACTTTACAGTGTCAGCAATATTGCGTATTTCTTGTGTTGGATTTGATACCCGAAAAGTCGGATAGTACATTTTACAATCAAAATTTTTTCAATAACCAATTATTTATTGCAAAATCCAAAAGAGCACATTGTATTACGCATTAATGAAAATGTGTTTCTACACTAAAGTTCTTTGGGAGAACGGTTTTTCTTGAAGACCTCCTTTCAACTCAGACAGCATTTACATGCCATTTGACTTACAGACTAGATTTTACTATTTTCAGTTTGCAATGGAGGGACCAGCAAGCAATGTATTATTATAGCCACTTACCAATTTCGGTAGAAGAAAATTCTAAAGTTCTTGCATTAATATCTACAGAAGATTGCAATATTTGCGAAGGACTATAGTAACGTCGAAAGAGATCGGCGCACTGATTTAGTAAGTGACTTAGTAAAAATTGGTGCAGTCAGATCAGCAGACGAAAAAAAATAAACCCAACAATCACCGCCGCGTTGAAGGTTACGACACACGTATCCTTTACACGAGCATATGATGTAAATACACACATTTATTATGGTATGTTGAACTCTTTCGCACTATTATATTTATTTAAATTGCAATTGTACAGTACAAATGATTATATATAGTTTATACATTATTATATACATGCAGGAATATTATATTACAAGCTGAAACAGAAAAATATGATTAAAATAAAGCTAGTGGGAATCGAACACGGCTCTCCAACGCGGCAGAACGGCGATATTCCATTCTGCTAAACTAGATTATGAGATCCAGAAATTTATAGCCCTATATCTTAACGTAACTTTTCGAATTATCAGAATTTATTGTAATAAGGATCTTTGCATCAAACCAAATTGAGTGATTGATAAATTTAAGGAATTTTAGCAGAGCGTTGGTCGGCTGACATGGTTTACGCTCGTTTGTACTCGATCCAACGCTAGGCTCGCTTGCAAGTCACTTACTAATATTCGAAAGCGATCTTCCGAATTTGTCCTACTCCATAATACAAAAAATAGAAAGTGTCATATTATAATTCATATTCCTACAGACAATAGCAATTCCTCTTACAAATTTAGTCTTTTATGTTATTTTAGGTACTTATTACTTCTACTCTTTTTGTATAATTTAATTATGTCTCTACTAATTTATCCTATCTAGGATTTTACTATAAAGAAATACTAAGACTTCGTATTATCAATAGGAAAATTTCATATAAAAATAGCATAGCTTACGATTATTGTATTAAAATATACGAATTATCGCCTTAGTTACTCGATTGTAACCTAATTTAATCATTTTTCCAGTACAAAGTTTCTCAGTGTAGAGTTTCATTTTAATATAATAATTAATCCGTTTCAAATATACTTGTCTTTACTCACAATCTTCATAGAATCCTGATTTTTAATATTGTCATGACATGATTTGCACAATTCAGCAACCTCTAGTGGTGCTTGGAGATTAAAATGTATCCACTCATAAGTGGTATACAAGCGATGGTCATTATTTTAAAGGGAGAATATTTGCGCAAATCCTTGATTGTCTTCACGTGCGCCCTTAATGTTCTATTCTCGCAACTATTAGTTTCTGATATTAAATATGTGGTTTGTGTTCGTTTACATATTTTAATTTGACCATAATTTTTACATGTTTCTGAAATTGCTCTATCCGTAGGTATGTATGTAGTGTGCCCCTTATCTCATAAACAGGTATTCGTAGTCTGAGATTATGTCAAGGAAAATCCAACTCATTTTGTAGGAAATTGGTATTAGGTATTCAATTTATCAGAGTTCAGTTTCTGGGATATGAATGTGGATGAAATAAACAAATCGATTCTTTGTGATAAACACGTTGGCTGTCGAGTCGTCGAAGATATTATGGAAGTTTGTCTGTTTTTATAGTCCAGTCATCTGGCCGGAAAAATAGGGCGAAGATGGTCAATTCTGAGGCATTCATTTTTTTCTCTTAAGTAATTTATTTGTAGATGCATAATATGGGGTCAGGTTCTGTGAACATTATTTCGTTCCGGAACACGGAAATTTTTGGAAAAAGGTGCAAAATATCACATTCCATTGGATTAGTGTTTTCCTGTGCTTTTGAAAGGTAACAGCGTTCTTTAGGCAGTTAAAGCAGATACAATTCTGAGTAAAACTAAAAAAAAGAACGTTGTTCTATCACCAATTATTTCAGAGTTACGGCTATTAAAAAACTACTAACTATAATAGATCTCGAGTTAGCGCTTGCCAAAAGTGACCATTTTGACCTGAATTTACAGGTAAATTCCTCGAATTCAGTTTTTTGTGAATAGCTCGTTTCGGGGTTGTCACAGAAGAAAGTTCCTAGAGAATGAATACAAGAGGACCTAATTCTGCGTTAGTTAAAAAAATAAGAACATTTTTCCAATCCCGACAGTTCACGACACCAACACGACTTTCGTATTTTTCGTCAAAAAAGATTAAAAAAATAGGCATACATGAAAGATCATTACTCGTGACCTATGGGGTGCAGGAACTTTTTATTTTTTCATAACTTACGCAGAATCAAGTTCTCTTTGATTTATTCTCTAGGAACTTTCGTCTGTGACAACCCCGAAACGAGCTATCCACAAAAAACTGACCTCTCGGAATTTACTTGTAAATTCAGATCGAAATGAGTCACCTTTGGCAGGTGCTAACTCGCGATCTATTATAGTTAGGACAATGTTCTTTTTTGAAAAAACAGGTATTTCCGTCTACTTTAATTTATCTGTTAACCATTTTTAGATCTGGCCATCAGGATCCGCGTTACAGAGAAACAAAAAATATATGATTTTTGGCAAAAAATTGGAAAAAATCGGGATTTTTTGAAAGGCCGTAACTCCGAAACTATTTAACACTTTTACTTCTCAAATGCACAAGAAAGCACCTATCCGATGGAATGTGATATATTGGACCTTTTCCCAAAAAATTCCGTGTTCTGGGATGAAATCATGTTCATACAACCTGACCCCATATTATGCACCCATAAATGAAGTAATAAAGAGAAAAATGACTGCCCCAGAAATTAACATCTTAAAGTACCAGATGACTGGACTATAAAGGGATGGTGCATTTGGCGTTGAACTTTTTTCGATTTCTTTCATCTCAAGAATCAGTATTGCTGGTGTTTGGTGCTGAGGATAAACTATCCCGTTTTTCCGTAATTTCTCATGCTTTTAGTAACTTAATTTATTTACACAATTTATCAACTATCATTATACAAACCATAATTTGGTTTGAGATGGCTACATTTTGAGTGTTTCTGTTGGTTCTGTTAACTAGTTGATTGAGACAATTATTACTTTCTCGACTGTGAGGTTCAAGTGTTTTGTAATCGTTAGATGCTTAATTTAATAATACTTTTATTATACTTTTATTCAGTTAGTTTGGTTAAAAATACTTTGTGACAGGATTTTTTTGTCATTGAACAGTTTGTCTAGCTCTTTTTTTAATATGTTTCATATGGTTGTCATGTAGAGTTCCAAAGAGTGTTTAAGATACATCGCCTATGAAATTATAAAACCCTCTTTTACATCGCGTTCTGCGCAGAAGTTGAATTAAAAGATTTCTCTGCTTCCTTGGACGCTGGATTCTTGACTTTATTAAGTTCAGCTCGAACTGTTCTAAAGAGTAATAACATTTATATGAAGCAGCTGCGAAAACGTGTTACAATAACTCATATCGCTCGCCTAGTTCGTCGTTCTCTACTCCAAGTATAATTGTATAAGTATCCCAGGTATTGTGATAGAGTTGAGTCTGCCCTAATTCTTCAAAGTAGAAAGTTATCCCGCCCAGGTCAGTTGTGATGACACCCGAGATAATCTTCAATGTCTATAACAAGATTAGGGCTATCATTTCAATGATCATTTGTAATAGGGCATCAGTTGATTCGCATGTATTCTAGATAGTTGTTCGTTAAACAGGATTGTGTAGTTATGTATTGTTTTCGTGTCTCCTGTAACTACTTCTGGGCCTTCCGAGGAGAGAGAAACTTTGTTCTCTGGATGGTTATTAATAAACTCGACTAGATCCCGGGGCTCGAAAATACCTTGTGGTATAGAGATTTTTGTATCTTGCAACTTCTTTTATTTGATTTGTATCTTTATTTTCTCCTTTGCTCTTTGGAGATAATGTCCATGCTTTCTTTTCGATAGATTAAGTAATTCTTCATTCCTGAAATTTACCATGGTGCTTTTTTTGGGCCGTCCCTAACCTATGTTTCATCGATAGCCACAATTCGCAAGAGGAATCCATCGCTTTCAGCTAAAAATCTTTGCTTCAGCGATGTTGCAATGTCCACGCGAGGATGTACCTCGCGCGTTACAGTACCCGAGGTACCAACATAAGCCATCTTTCACACCCGTTGTTTCAAGAAACTATGCACCAACAAATGAATCAAAGCATGTGTCAACTCCTCACAATTTTCTCTATTACTGACGTAAATATAATATACGTTGCTTCATTCAGTTCACGGCGTTGCCACATTGTGCATTTCTTTTGAAATAACCCTCGTAAGCTACCCAAGTGCGACGTCACATACGGCCCAACATTGGTCCATAGTCGGCAAAAATATTGCCGATGTTTGGCTGCCATTATCGCGCCAATGACGGAATGATAACTGTGGCCTGCACTTGGCAGACAAGGCTTGGCTGCCAATGTCGGCCCAACACTGGGTACCAGTATTGGACCAAACCTGCCTGCCATCACCGCGCCATTGCTGGATTGATAACTATGGCCTTGAATTGGCAGCCCAACACTGGGTACCAATGCTGCTGTAGTCTGAGGTCTAAGGATATGACAAAAAAGATATTTAAAAAATAAATATTAATTTATTGCGAGTACTGTGAATATAAATGTTAATGGTCCTGTCTAGATTGAATACATATATTACATTTTGAACATTATATTACAAATAAAATTTCTAACGCTACGGGGTATCGAACCTACATCTATATACCTAAATCTATGGTCTAGCAGTCGGGAGTGCTAAACACTGCGCTAAACCGACAAGTTGAAACTCTGTGAAAAAGCCATCGTCATAAGCTGCAGTTCAGAAAAGTTAAAGAACCAAATTTTAAGCTCTCTTGTTCTAAATATTTATTATTATGCCAGTCTTTGGCTGATCCTCGTGAAACATGGTTCCCCGCACTAAAAGTGAGACTTGGCGCAATAAAGTGCCGACACTGGGCCAAGCATCGACGGAGGATCATCAAATAAAAAATAGCCAATATAGCCTGCCAGCACTGGCTCAACACTAGGCCGATTAAAATGCAGATATTGGCCCAATAACTTTAGCCGACCTTTGTCTGCCGAAATTGTACCAACACTGGGCCGTGTATTCAGCTCCAAAACTCGCACTTGGGTATGTATGAATTATAAATACGGCAAACAATTTAATTATTCATAAATTAATAATTTATTAAGTATTTTCAGCAAATATAAATTTCAGGAGTAAAAATAAAATTTATAAATATAAGAAATATAATTTATTTATATAATGCTACTATATAATAATTATAATTATTATATCTATATATTACAAACGAAGAATATGATAAATCATAAAATATTATTTTCTATTACAATTAAATAACGAACTCTTAAATGTAATATTTTTTATAACAATTAGACTTTGTAACAAAGCTAAAAAATTTAACATTTGTATAGTAATTAAAAAGACCATTAACGAATATTTTTTATCTTTGGCAACACTGAAATTAATCGAAAATTATTTTTCGGAGTGGTATAATAAATCCATGTCGAAATTAAAGATTTTTCAATACTTCAGACGTGCCAGAAAATAATCTAGAAGATTGGGAAGGCGTCAAGAAATAATTGATGAATTTTCTAAAATGTTTCCTAGTTTTCGAATATTTCTTATTTATTTGAAACCTCTTAAATTCCTGACAATATTTTTAACTGACTGGAATTTTTCTCAAAATTTTCAAAAATCATTCAAAATTTTTAAAAAAGTCTTTATAATCTTTTCAATTTTTGCAGAAATTTTAAGAAAATTGGTTTATTCTCTTGAAAAATTTTCAAATAATTTCAAAGCTTATAAAGTTTAGTTTTGAAATCTTTAAAAATGTGTACATATTCCTTTTTTTTAGGTTTAGAATTCATTTTGAATCTCTTCAATTCAGCTAAATATTTTTTGAATTTACTCGATTTTTTATTCCCTTGAAAACTTTCCAAATGGTTTTAAAGCTCCTAAAGTTTAATTTTGAAATCCATAAAAATCTTCATCTCTAGAAATCTTTTAAAGTTTAGAAAGAATTTTGAATCTCTTCAATTCTGCTAAATATTTTTTTAATTAACTCGATTTTTTATTTTTATTTTTTTTTGTAATTTGTACCAAATTGGAACATTTTGCTTTAAAATCTTCTAACCTCTTTTACAAAAGTGCAGGAAATCGTTTGATATATTTAAAAATTAAAATATATTTATATATTTAAAAAAATTTTTTAATTTTGCACACGAATATAAGGAAACTGTTTTTTTAATCTTGTTGGAGCTTCTAAACCTTCTAATCCCTAAAAATGATTAAAATATTTCCTGAACTATTTATTAAGTCTGAAAAATTCAAAAAATTGCGTTAAAATCTTTCAGATTCTTCTTTCGCAATTTTTGAAATCTTTTTAAATATTTTTTAAATAATCTCTTAAATTTAATTTTTCAAAATAAACAATTATTTTAATTTTTTCCTAGGAATCTGAAAAAAATGTCCTTAATTTTTGTGAAACTTTACAAAAAATTTTTTTAAATCTTTACAGGTTTTAATTCTTTTTTTATCCTTTCGAAACATCTGAATATCTTTTATACTTACTCAATTTTTTCTAAAATTATGTAATATGGCAAAATTGCCCAATTTTCTTTAAATCGTTTACTCTTCTTAAAAATTGTCGGAAATAATTTATCAATATTTTTAACTCTTTGTTTAATTTTCTCTTCAAATTCCTTACAAAACAATTATTTAAAAGTTTCCCATGAATATAAAGAACTTTTTTTCATTCTCCAAAAGACTCTGACAGAATTCAGTTTACTTAATTATTTATTTTAATTTTTCCTAGGAACCTGAAAAAATGTCTTTCATATTCGTGAAACTTTACGAAATTCTTAAAAAATCTTTACAGGTTTTAATTAAATTTTTATCGTTTCAAAATTTCTGAATATCTCTTAAACTTACTCAATTTTGTTCTAAAATTATGCAATATGACAAAATTTCAAAATTTGCTTTAAATCTTCTACGCTTTTTAAAAATTGTACAAAATTTTTTTTCCTATTTTTAACTCTTTTTTTAATTTTCTCTTCAAATTCCTTACAAAACAATTATTTAAAAATTTCCCATGAATATAAAGAATTTTTTTTCATTCTCCAAAACACTCTGAGAAAATTCAGTTTACTTAATGATTTATTTTAATTTTTTCTAGGAAACTGAAAAAAATGTCTTTCATTTTTGTGAAACTTTACAAAATTCTTAAAAAATATTTGCAGGTTTTAATTATTTTTTTATCGTTTTAAAACTTCTGAATTTCTCTTAAACTTGCTCAATTTTGTTCTAAAATTGTGTAATATGGCAAAATTGCAAAATTTTGCTTCAAATTTTTTACACTTTTTAAAAATTGTAGGAAATAATTTTTAAATATTTTGAACTCTTTTTTTATTTTCTCTTGAAATTCCTTACAAAACAATTATTTCAAATTTTTCCATGAATATTAGGAACTTTTTTTCATTCTCCAAAACGCTCTGAGAAAATTCAGTTTACCTAGAAACTTTGTAAATCCTACAAATTTAAAACAATTGTCTCAATGTCTTCCATATTGTTTTACCCCACATTTAGAAATCTTCCAAACTTAATATTATCTTTTAAAATAAAACCTAAATCATTTCTAGTAAACTCTTTCATAAATATTAAAAAGCTTCAAACATTTTTATTCGGGACTTCCGTGTTCTCTGAATTTTCTTTTCTAACCTGATTTTCTCCCTGCGGGGCGATACACATCGGTATAATTAATGGAATTAATTGATTTAAAAAAAAAACGAAAAAACACTATTAGAAAAATCCACTGTGTCATTTTTACTATAATTACATAAATAAACCGTTTTCTTCATACATTTTTAAGAGTTTGTTACGGCTCTACATGACAAAAGACATAACCGTCAAAAACAACTAAAACAAAGTGACTACTAGCGCCGCCGCATGGCTGTTATCAACACATGGACCATTTTAAACACTCGGTGACAGGAGGCTGAAAAAAGTAAACACTTTTTTTAGTTTTGAATTTGTTAAGATTAATGCATTCCATCCGCTACCCAAAGTTTCCAATCGGATTTACATAAAGGAAAAACACATTTGTGTTCATTTGTTCCAAAGAACTAAAATTGTTTTCATAAAATGTATGACACAGTTCACTGAGTTAAAGCCTGCCTTTGAAAGTATCGGACCGTAGATCAGATATGGACCAATATTTTGTTGTACAAACTGACAACTAGAAATAAATATTTCTTTCTTCATTTCTACTCTCTCGACACTTTCATTTTTATTTATAAGAATGTTAAACTGCGCCATTTTCATAAAATATAACATTACCTTCCTATAAGTATAAAGGGAGTGTTTTTGGACTTCTCATATTTTCTTATACTTTCTTAAAACGAACACTTCACCTTATGTTTGGAAGGCTTTTGATGTGCCCGTGTATCATTTTAAAGTAACGCAGCCCTTTTCTAATGATGTTTGATGAATAGCAAAGCAGTTTGTTTTATGCATGTCTGTAGTTGGAACAAAAAATTGTTCAGCTATGTTCCCGAGTCGAAATATAAGTCCTCTTTTTATTCTTTTGAATTCTCTAGCCTCGCAGACCACACGAGGATCTGATAAGGAATAATTCAATATAATACAAGTACTATTTAACTACTCCAATGTGCACAAATTTTCATTTTTGCATGTTTGGAGCTCTTAAAACGGACTTGATGAAACACTTATTAGATTTTCGTAGATTCTCTATTTAGTGCTTCTTACATAGTTTAATATGAATGCGTTATCGCATGTGCGAATTGACCTCGCTCGGCCCAAGGTCGTCGGGCGGTTGGTCCAACTTTGTGCACGACTGGTCGCGCCAACCAGATAAATGATAACGGTCAACCGCTTTTGGCTTCTCCACGTCGGCTCGACATTTGGTCTCATATATTATGGGCCATCTATTAAGATGATGCCGGCCCAACCTTCAACATAAATAATTTTAAAAAATCTACCCGCGTCGCGGGCACATTCTCATCGCGCGCTACGCGCGCGGCTCGCTTCGCTCGTAAGTTTGAGCGCGCCTGGGGCGCGCGACCATTGAATCTCGTGCTCGATAAAGGATTACCTCGCCCCTCTGCGCTCGAACATAATTACGCCTCGCGCTTCGCGCTCGGATATTTATTCTTTGCATTTGGAATGCTTTAAAAAAACTTTATCAAAAAGATCTCTTTTAGATGTCAGTATTTATATGCGTCTTAATATTCTGAATTGTCTACTTAATTAAGTATAGTCAAAAATTCAGTTTCTCAAAGCTCTGTACGCTTTGAAGTACACATTCTCATCGTGACACTCGCGCTGCGCGCTCGATTTCCGACAGACATTTGAAAACAGGTTTTGTTGGATTTTTTTCTCGTAACTTTCGTCGTTTTCCACACATTTTTTTTTTCAACGTTATTTTTCACGAATAAAACAAAAAGTACGCGTCCTATCAAGAAGTGATTCTAAACGAAATTGTGGATCTTTTTCGGGATGACTATTTTTTTTCATTCATATTTTTTCGTATCCTACATAGTTTGTCCACAAAATGGAATTTTTTATTTTCCATTATTTTTTGTGCACTCAAAATTTGAATTTTTGATTTTTGAAGAAAATCCAAAAATTGGTTATGATAATCTCGTAGGGCTTTCAAAAATGAATGTTTTTCTTTTTTTGACTTTTTTTCATATCATGCGTTTTTCGGCTTTAAATTTTGATTTTCGGTCGATTAAAAAAATTTTGAAAACGCTATAACTCTGAGAATTTTCTTTTTATCGAAAAAAGTTGTAATGATAAATTGTTTTTTTCTTTTTAATACTATAAATATCCGTACATAGAATTTTCAAATTCAGAAAAAAGTGGTCTCAAAAATTTTCAAAATGCGCTCACTTTTTGAATTTTTA
>NC_046662.1:100011408-100019638 GCF_010883055.1 Belonocnema kinseyi
TTCAGGGGGTCTCGAAACGTGGAGATCCGTTGAAAAAGTGTGATGTCAAATTTCCGACAATTCTAATACTTTCTCAATCATAAATGATGAGAATGTAATAAATAATGTATACAATTAACATTTTTTTTTAAATTTAATTACATTGATTAGTTAAATTTAATTTTAAACAACAATATTTTTTTTAACTTATGTTTGAAATTATTATTATATACTTTTCATTTTTTATCATTATTCAATACATCATTCGTACAGGCAGTTATTTACACATATAATCGCATGCTTTCACGCTTTAAGAAATCGCACTCGCCGAGGATTCGAAACCTGCCTAAACTACTTAAACTAGTGTATTTTACCGCGTACTCTAACCACTTCGAAGCACTTGATGTTTGGTTACAAAATCTCCGCTAAATGATTGTTGAAATCGCCTAATTTTTATAGAGTAACATTATTTTTAAATGTCCCAATATTATATGATAAAACAAATTTTAAAATATATAAAAAAATTATTTTTCGAAAGATTTTTTTCCAAGATTTCCCATAATTTTACGTTTCTTAAATTATATTGCGAGAAATTTTGATTGAAATACGATGATTAAAATTTTCTTTGAGATTTTCATTGTTGAAATTACAATAAATTTAATAAACAAATGCATTGGTCAGGAATTTTTGAAAGGAAATTTTTATTTTTATGTCAGTTTTTTTTTAATAAAAAACTTTATGATAATTTTAACGAATTTCATAATTTTTTTATTTTTAATAACATATTTAAGGCCATGTGATGAGTTTAACAGCTGATCAAGTCAGCCCTAAGATCAATATTTTTTCACCCATATTGAAAAATAAAAGTTTAAATAAAGCGGAAAGTTTTTTCGGGAAATGTTAATAAATATTAAAGGATCGTTTGTGGTCTTGCAAAGAATTGGAGGAAGAAAAAAGTTTATTTATGCAAATAATGATTATCGACGGACACATTTAGGTTTTACAGCAGAAGTTTGACTTTTAACTTTCTCTGACGGTAATCATGCAATCTGTTTTACCTACAAACCCCTAGAAGTTCGAAGTTGTCTACTCGCTGCGCTAGTGCTGCTTTGACACAGCTGATACCATACTGATATGTATGTCAGACCAAATATGTTTATTTGCATTTCAAGTGCAAACATTAGTTTTTGCATTATTTACGCATAATGTTCGTGAGCGATTTTTGCTGTTTAGCCCCACTTTGATAAATGTAAACCTCATAACTAGCCCATTGACAACATTGCAAATTGCTTGCAGGGTTTGACGACAAGACGGTCGGTATTTCTGCAAAATAGTAATTTAAAAAAAAACTTTTTTCACCATTTTATTATTTAGGACCAGAGACACATTCTTGCATGCCTTCTATTCGTCGTGCCAAATTTTTAACACGGTATCTCATTCCGTGTGGACGTAAGTTGGGAAAGAAAACTTCCACTGGTATTTTCTTTAAAAAAAATTTTTCTCAAAATTTCCACCGGAACAAAGCAGAGACATGGACTTTCTTACCTCCTCTTTCATTTCCCAAACTTTCAGAGCGATACCACATTTCGTTTAGACGTAAGTTGTGAAAGAACAATTGAAGACCAGGTTTAGTCACGTGACCCTCTCGTCACATGGTCTTAATAAACAAATGCATTATTTGGGCCTTTATCGGAAGTAACGTTCTTTTTCTCAATTCCAATCAAATCCCAAAATCTAATGAAAAAATGCGTTGAAAATGCATTTGTTGATATAAAAATTCGATGTCAACTTTTTTAATTATGATCTTCATGATAATTTCAGCAAAACTGATAATTTTTTTCACAAATTGAAAAAGATTTTTCATTTTTGTAGATTTGAGATTCAAGTTTATAATTTAAAGATGCAGAGGCCAACTCTTTCGGACCGACTACACGTTTACGGTTTTCTTGTAACAATTAACCAAAGTTTATCCGAAGGTCTGCTCATACTCGGGCCAAGGTTTGACCAACCGTCGACTTTTATGTTAAAAATTATACTATTTTTCAGACAAATCATCTTTTTGGTTTTAAAAATTAACAGTTTAGTAGAAGTTCAAACTGTTTGGTTTAAACTTTATAGTGTCCATTGTGTAAGTTAAAAATAAAAGTACAGTGGAAATCTTCAAAAGCCCTACCTTCTATAGCCTTTCCGAGAATTGACGTCGCGCTGCATGCAGGTGCAACAAGTGTTGCGAGAGGTGCGCGGGATCTGCGTCTGTCACTCAGGCGAGCAGTCAGGCGTGAACTAACAAAAGCGGAGCAGACTATAATGAGTTAGTCGTCACCCATCGTCAGCCTCGAAATAGGGGCTATAAAAGAGTTTCACTGTATTTAGTAAAAAATGTATGTATTTTTTTTAAAGTTGCCTCTTTAGGTAGAAAAGTATTCTTTTTTGTTGTTCACAATTTACAATTACATTGTAAATTTTATTTGTGTTGAAATTATTTATTGTTGTAAAGAATCATAAACAAATACATGAAAAAAATCATTTTAAATACGAGCGCTACCGGTAACTGATCCCAAAAATTCGCGCTAAAACATTAAGTATTATTAATTAATTATAAATTAATTGTCCATTATTTATTTATAAATTATTAAATTATTAATTTGTGGCTATGTAGGAACAAATTTACTGGCTTCAAACTACTTTTTCTGATAATTAATTTTTATACCTACAATTAATTTTATTGTCAAATAAATAGCAATATATCACTTTTAAATATTTTCGTCTAATTCAAAGTCAATAAAAATGATTTTAATGTCAACATGCCTTATATATTATTTTTGCAACATATTGCGAATACATGGATGTTTGCACTTATGCAGTTTATGTCAGATTGTCTATCAACCAAAAAGAACTCGAATAAATGTTCTCACATTATAATATGCAGTCAACTTTAATGAATTGTCACATTATTATTTTATAAACAGTAATAATTTTAAATATTTAAAAATAGTTATTTAATAATATTTTAGTTATTTTTCCATATAATTTCAAAAATTTTACATTTGATACCACTAAATACAACTTTAAATTATCGCAGAGTTTTTAGAATATTGAAATC
Organism: Belonocnema kinseyi; assembly: GCF_010883055.1. Classification (NCBI taxonomy): domain Eukaryota; kingdom Metazoa; phylum Arthropoda; class Insecta; order Hymenoptera; family Cynipidae; genus Belonocnema; species Belonocnema kinseyi. Next base: position 100,014,491 of record NC_046662.1, read on the forward strand.
GGACTTAAAATTTTGTAGAGATTATAAGAGATTTAATTGAGAACTTCAAAATGCTGCAAAAATGTTGAAGAAACTCAAAGAGGATTAACTTTGTACTAAATAAGATCTAAAATAATTAAACAAGGATGACGACTATTGTTATCATGAATTTGCAGGGCCGTGCCATACCAAAAACAGGGGTTATTAAGCTCTATACAGACTTAGTTACATTGTAAAAGGATACCTATTGAGACAAATGAAAATCCTTTCAACCTTCAATTTAAGTGGATATTCCATTTACGTCAAGAAACATCCTTTTGTCACAAGAGGAAATTCCTCTGAATGTTTCATTACTATACGGTAAGACCCTGCAAGGTGTGTTTTCTATTTTTTCTGACTATTTTCACCTCCTCATGACCCAGAATAGAGGGAAGCCACGGATCTGCAGTGGAAACAGAAGATGATGAACAAGACTATGAATGAGGAGGCAAGAACGGAACAGGCACGTCGACAGAGGTGATTTGAAAAAAGGAGTTTCTGTTATCAATGAAAACGTGAGTCAGCTGCGTATAAATGTTTTAATTAAAATTATAATCTTTTATTATTTATAATGTATGTAAAATAATTTTCGGTCCTTAAAATTTGTAAGACAAGTCGAATATGTCACGAAATACAAGGGAACAAAATACACAAAGTAATTTGCGGATATTTAGTCTTCCAAAGTGGTCGAGCGCGCTTCTTTTTACGAGATAAAAACTCCGCATTTTATACTTTACTTAACGTCTCAAGCTGTAAATATTCTGAGTATAAAAAAGAAGTCAAAGCAAAAAACTCCGTAAACGTATGCATCATCGGTGGTAACCGGCCCCCAAACATGCCTGGCTTGTGAATTGTGGATTTCTTCTGTATTATCGAGAGTATTTCTGCCCTCGGTACTTTTTCCAATAGTGCCCCTTTATCCTGTCTTGCTATTGTCTCATTGTAATACTAAATATTACAATATAAAAATATGCAACCAAAAGTTGCTGCCATTGCTTGAACTATGATCTTTATTGTAAGTTACATGTACTTCAAACTCTTGCAGGTGGACTCGATAGGGCTTCCCCGAGGATTTCGCGAAACCCGACATCTTTCACGTTTATGTTTACTGAAACTTTGATCAAACTTCTCAGTTACGAATTACGTTTCAAATCTGTCTGTATCGAACTGTAAGATAAAACCATTATCCCATTTCTTCCAGAAAGTGGAACCTGATTGTTTTTTTCTGTGAACCTTAATATTCATATTGCTATCAAACAACTTGACTGATTTTAAAATTCAAAATTAATAACATTTTAAAACCCTTAATAATCCTTGCTCTGCATTTACTTTACCAGATATTTATCAGATTGTCAATAAATCAAACTGAAGTTAAATTGTGTGGTTGTGTACATCGTTCCTAGTTTTTTACAGATCCTTTGCAATGAGGGGGTCGTATAAGTACGATAAAACTATACTCATGTATAAGTTTGAATTAGTGTTGATATTATATCAAAAACCTACCTGGTCTTAAATATTCACCCCATTGTATTCTGCAAGCATAATCCTCACGTTATAATATTATCATTATGTAATGCACTAATGGCAAAAATTACCGCGTCAAAAAAATTGTCCAAATTTTTAGTAATTCTTCAGAATGGTGTATCTCAGTAAAAAATGATCGTATCAAGGTCTTTCGAGATCTTTTCACAAAAAAAATTTCGGAGCTACATGTTCCGCGCAATTTTAACAAAAAGTGTGAGAAACAAATTTGACCAATTTTTTGTGCTTTTTTCAAGTCGACGAGCGAAAAAAAAACATTATCCAACTTAGGTATGGCATTTACCGGATATCTTATTTATTCATCTTAAATTTTCTTTTTTTAAAACCTCGGTACTATCATTTTTCACTGAAATATCCAACGTTAAGTCAAAAAGGATCCTTTTGTCTTTGATCGACGATATCTCAGCAACCAATAGTCGCACAAAAAATTTAAGGGCACGATTTGGGTAACGCTAATGCCGGCAGAAGTGAAAATCAAATGTTTTTCAAGTTTTGGAAGCCATTTAAAAAATTCAAATTTCGAAAAAAAAATGTCGACAAAAATTTGGTGTATGTAAATTGCAGCGGCATTTGCAAAAAAAAAATAGGGAAAAAGTTCGACATTTTTTTCACTTCAGCCAAAACGGTGCATTAGATCGAAATGTTACTTCGCAGGGTTTTTTGAGGTCATTCAACTGTAAAAGGCACACTCAACATTAGTCATTCCATGAAGATTTGACATTTAGCCGTTGATGTTCTGAAGAACCCTAAATTACACTTTTTTCCTGTTTTTTCACTTTTATGTCATGGATAAAAAAAATGGTTCATTCAAGATCGTGGTAGGATCTTGTAGGACATTTATTAGAGTTCTCAGAACTGCCCTTAAATTTTCTGTGCGACCATTGGTTGCTGAGATATCATCGATCTAAGACAGAAGGGTCCTTTTCGATTTAAAGTTCAATAATTCAGTGAAAAATGATCGTACCGAGGTTTAAAAAAAGCAAATTGAAGCTTAAAAAATAAGATATCTGTTTGATACCATAGCTTAGTTGGAAAATGTTTTTTAAGCTCGTCGACCTGAAAAAAATCAAAAAAATTTGCAAAATTTTCTTCTCATGCCACTTGTTAAAATTGCGCGGAACATCTAACTCCGAACATTTTTTTGTCAAAAGATCTTAAAAGTAGAAGCTTTAAAATGATTTTTTAAGACCTTGATACGACCATTTTTTACGCAGATACAACATTCTGAAAAATCACTAAAAATTCGGAAAATTTTGTTGACCCTTTAATTTTTTCCATTAGTGTATTAGCGAGTGTATTAATGAGTTAAATTTTCTCTGCTCCACAAAGAGTGCTCTGTCTTCTTCATCATTATCATTATCATCATATGATCACAATCACAATTATAATAGTCATCCCAATGTTAGCTAGTGAGTTCCTGCAGTGACTGGTAATCATACGCCTTACTTTCAATTAATTCGATTCAGAGAACCCATTATTCTCCGCATGACGCGCTGGAACTCCTGTGGACTTGCCGTCAATCCAGTTTAACTTCAGGACTTATTTTCGTCCACTTCCTCTCGCAAAGTTAAGGAAAACATCACGAGAGTAAAATATATTTATTAGACAACTGCACTCGAATAAGGAAAAATAAAAATGTTTGCCCATTATTCATCATTCGACTTGTGCAAACCTCGACGCGTGCTCATAATATAATCCACATTCCTCTTTCTCAGAATCTGAACGAGCCGCAAGTAAGAAGTTAAAGTGTAAAAAATTCGAGGAGGTGAACCTAAACGTTCGACTTCCAATCGCCGATTGGAGTATTGATGCTTTTAGGAGCAACGCCTTGAGCGTATATAACGCTTCCCTCTTTGGTGAATGAAAAGAGGCCACTGTCTTCAAAAGTTTCCCCCAAATAAAAATAGTGTAGTATCTTTCCAGCAAATGTAACCTTTCTGTCTCTTTTTACATTTTTACTCGAATACATCCCTTTATAACACGAGCCAATTCCCTAGCGACTCTTGGAAAAGACCGGGAAAGACGCAGGCAACCTTTTCGTGACGCTCATTCCATTCGTTCCCGTTCCAGGTCTCTATCGACCTATCGATTCGTTGTCGCACCACATTGCCGAGAATACGAAGCTTATTTTTGAATTACGCATGCTATTATATAAAAAGCTATTTGTAGCTAATAAGTTCTAAATTATAAAAATTATTAGAACACATCATTTTTAATTGAGTCTTTTTTATGTAGTTGCAACAAATTAAATATATACCAAAACATACACATGTCACATATTTACAAATATATACAAGTATACAGCAATGAAAAATATGAAGAATAAGAGAAAAGTGGAGAAAGTCAAGAAAAACAACTTTCCTCTCCATTCCTTATCTTTTCTCTGCCTTCTCTATTATACTACATTAGAAGAAAATATGTTGCAAGTCCAATTTAGACCTCAACAATTAGGAAAATTTCTAATGATACAAAGGCTAAACGATCACACAATATACTGTAAAACGCCAATCCCCAGAAGCACATAAAATTCGGTGTAGTTATTTTAGTTGCAACATTATTGAAAAACGATAAACAATTGAAAGTACAATAAAAATTTGCATTTTTCAGAATGAAATACAATATATTACATAAGGAATTTTACCCATCAAATCTTGGGAAAATTAACCACTTTTTGGTTAATATACCATAAGAATGTTTGGGGAATTTTCCCTGCTATAAACTTCGGCGAAAATTCCTCAAGAAAATGTTTATTGGGTACATACATTTCATACTAATGATTTTCTGTGAATTTATATCAACATCAAGTAAAACGTATCCGTTTTTAAAAATTAATTTTTAAATAATTTCTCAGTTAAATTATTGCTGTATCATATGGCGCATATGTTTATTAACCTCCAATACTGCATCCTAAAATCCCATGTGAAATCACCGTTGAAACAAGAAAATTCCTTAAAAACTGGGTTGCTAAATTATTAATACATTTAAAGCCGATTAGATTTTTGTTATTAATTGTTATAGATTTCCCTAAAGGAGGCATGAATGTAGCCCACATTTTTAATAGTAATAAAATGTATTGAATCTTTTCGTAATTAGAAACAATTATAACTTCTATTTAACCAGTTTAAAACCCTTCACTGTCCCCGAAATAACTCAATATGAATGTGAAATTTTTTCAGTATTTTTTGCTCGAATTCGGTGAATCATATCAGCTTTAATTAAAGAGAATCCAAAATTTTAAAATTACAGTTGTCAATCGCTGATTTTGAAGCGCGAGATATATTTTCTAGTTCGAATGTGTAATTCAATTATCCAGTTAATTTTACGATGATAGAAACCTTCTGCAAAAGAACTTTTCTTCAACCGGATCTCTATTTTCACACTTCTGCTTTGTAGCATTCGTGTTACAGAAATACAATAAACTCATAAAAAATGGTGGTGTCGTATTGAAAATTTCATTATCGCATATTTTTCTTTTCCGATATTCTTAAGTGGAGCTTTTGGGCTTTGTCGCCTTACAGGCATTGCCTCGGACGATTTTCGAAGAATCAAAACCCAGCTTCCAGTTTCCAGCTTCGCTGTCGTTTCTTT
>NC_046662.1:100019738-100025315 GCF_010883055.1 Belonocnema kinseyi
AATAAAATTATGATTATTTCTTCATTCTTTATTGATTATGGAGATGCAGTGAGATTAATCTCATTCTAGTGTGCAAAAGGTGTGAGGGTAGTCTAAGAGTGCATTCATGAAGGAGGTCACAGTTGTAGGGGGGAGCCAAACTTCGACAATCTGTGACAGCGACACAGTGTGACAATGCGACACAATGTAACAATGGGAGGGGCGGGGGTTTGAAAATGCGCCAAAAAAGGTGACATCCTTTATACATTAAAATCTCTGGGATCAATTTTGTTGCAGGTAATTTCAAGATGGTCTATCTCGCTCGTAGTTGGGGTTCGAAACTCGTCTATTGCTTTTGCCGCAAAACTGTAAAAATAATTGAAAGTAGGTGACGTTTCGTATCCCAAGTATGAGTGAAACGATACCTTGTGAAGTGGTACCATTCACACTACCAAGACTAATTTTTGTTGCAGGTATATGGTAGCCTGAAAGTAGTGTTAGATTCACACTTTGATTTTACTGTGCATGGAACCTCCCTAATTAGATATATTTTATTGTAATGTAATTTAATTGTCATCTTTAAAATACACCAAACTCTCGCTCTCAATCAAGTGTCGAGGGTTCCCTTCAAATGGCCTTGGACTGATTTCGAGCGGATAGAAACGTAAACATTGAGGACTACCTGACTCGTTTCTAATTGGAATATATATATATATATATATATATATATATATCACGGTTGTGAGACGTGGTTGTGGCTGAAATTTTACCGCGATTTCGCTGGAAGCGGGTGCAATTTTTCAGATTAGCACCCGCTCCCGGCGAAATCCTGCGGTTGTCCTTATGACAAATTTTTAATTATATATATATATATATAATGTGACAACCGCTATCGCCCTACTCCCCTGAGAAACTGCTGAACCAGCAGTACTAGAAAAGCCGAGAACGAGGTGACTGAAAGCGAGATTTTGGTTTATGTACAATCTATACAGGTAAATAATAGTTTATTAAAACGCAATGCGTGTCAGACATGTATTTACGGGGACATCAATATTTACAGATCAATAAAGGTCCACGTGAGGGCCTGCCTAAGCATACGAGTGATGTACGATATTTAATTCGAAATCAATGCCTTTGGCCGTGAATGATATATGTCTATACAGTAAATTTAAATTACTCTTTATATGATAGTGCGGCTTCGTTCAGAACTAATAATATTACAGCAGGCTTTGTAAAACTCACATTTCAGGGGTAATTACAGGATCATAACACATTGATTGCAAATTAATATTATATCAAATGCTCTAAACAACGAAGAATCAGTAAAAAGTATTAAAAAATCCAAAGCAAAATGATTTAGATATATTTAGAAAAAAATAATCATTCGTTTGACTGCATTTAATTGATTCAAACAAAATATATATATAAATTTCTTATTGAAATAAAATATGGCAAAATATTTCTTGCAACGCCCACTCTAAAATTAAAAATAAGAAGATACATGCTTCTAAATCATATGCGAAGTGCTTCAATTTAGCAGTCTGTGCGAAAATCACATTGGCGCATGCGCACTCTGAAACGTATATTTTGCGAATCAGTGCAATAGGCGCGCATGCACACTTTAGAGAAAGGCATCTTTGCACGCCGGGAAAAAAAATATGTAAGGAAACGCTGTAAAAAAAACTATACACAAATTTGGCTGGAAACCTTTATATGCCGGAATTTTGGTAAAAAGACTTTGAATCACTTTCTCGAAAAGCTGTTGATAAAAAAAGGTGTGATACACGTGCGCACAGGCAATTGCTACTCGTTTAATTGCAAATCTCAAATTTATACAGTTTTGAAAACATTTTACATGTCATTTTCCTCGAAAAATATTTTTAATTTAAGTTGTAATATATTTAAAGAGTATTTTTTTAACGAAAATTATTCCAAAAAGAACCTTTCAAATAGCGTAACCAAAAAAAGTTGACTTTGCATAAATGGTACCCGTGTGGAAAGTATGACCGGGTTCGGGCCGGATTCCGGTAGGGTTGCCCTGCTTGTATCCGGAATCTGGTCAGGCTTTTCGGTCGGATTCTGGTTGGTTTCGTCACGCTGCGCTGGTCGGATCCCGGCCGGGTTACCCGATCGGATCCCTTATACAAATAGGGTAACCCGGTCGGAATCCGACCGGTTTTTGACTGGGCTCCTCGATCGCATTTTACTGGAGCGTTTTCCCACAGCGAACATATTCTACCAACTGGTAGAAATAAGAATCTTTGTCAGCACTTATTTCCACCTGTAACAAGATGTTGGAATTACAATTTAAGAACTGCATTAATAATAATAAATATATTAACTACAAACATTGATTCAATGTAAGTAGTAAAATATAGGTTATGATTCTTAAGTTTCTGTAAGAAATTTAATTGTAAGAAATTAAAGTTAAATTTCATAACAAATTTACCTTAAGCGTAACTTAGTTTGCATAGGTGTTTTTTACAAGAGATAAAATAAATTTCAGGGGTTTCACTTGACATCCTATCCTATGAAACCGGTTGAGAAAATTGATTTAACATTAACGTTAAAGAATATTAATAATGCTTACTTATTAACAAAATAATTCACTTACCTTTATAAATAATCCGCTTGCTCCAAAAAGTTGGATAAAATTTTGTGAAATTTAACAACTTTCTAAACGGATAACCTGGCGTCCACCGACTTTTTACTGCGTTTTTAGCATTAAAGACTCCGGAAGTCGCCGAATCGTTATTACGTGCAAACATGATAACGTAATTCAAAACCTTGTTCGGAAAAACTTATTTCGCTTCTTATTACATGTTTTGCTTATTCAAGATAATATATAAATACATTAAAAATAAGCAAAAATCGTATCATAAAAAAAAATAAGTATAGTTTCACTGGGAAACTATGTTTGAAAATAAAAAAGAAGTTGGTCAACGATTTCGCAATCACGGCAAGTCTGGGAACCGCAGAACCAAAAGTGGGAAACCATATAATTAAAATTAGTTTAATTTTTCTTTCATAATTGATAAAAAAAACACCTGAAACACCAAAAATTGGTCTTTCGCCTGTTAGATATTTACGAACGACCCACTTACGGCAGTCGTTTGTGGATATTTCTTAAAATGTTTTTAAGGTTATGATACTTCTATTATGCACCATTTTTGGCCTGACTGGGTCCCGGTGGATACTCGGTCAGATCCCGGCCGGGCAATTAACAAAATAGTATCCCGGTTTGACCTGGTCAGATTCTGGCCAGAAACCTTCTTCTGGTCGGGTCAAGCCGGGCTATTTCTACACGGGTAGCTCTTGAAGCTTAAAAATTCCCACGTCATGAACAATGAGGTCGCAGCATTATCGATCTTAGCTGACACAGTTTTATCTGAAACAATTCGCACATTCTTCATAAAAATACATTGACACTAAGAATTTGCTGGACTTGAAGTATATATAATATATGCAAACATCCAGAATTAAACCTTTTATGTAGGTTTGAGCTATGCAATTTTTAAATGTCTATACAAAGAAATGTAAGTTCGTGTATGCATTATTATTATGTCTTTCAAGCTTCCTCTTTTATTTATATTCTCCACTGCTAAATATTTTGTTCAACTCTCGGAAATTCATGGACGATTTAAACATCTAATAAACCCGCAGATTTCACATTTTCTAAAGATTTGGCCGAAGAAAGGCGCAATGCCATATCTCATTTCTCTTTTCGAGCTCTTTATTTAATTTCTCATAAACTCACAAGCCTGCCTTTTTATGCGCCAAAAATGATTTAAGTGATTAATAACGACCCTTCCGAAGAAAAATGGAGACACAAGCTTGTCGAATACCATTTTCCTCTACTTTTCTTCTGAACATAGTCCTGACAATTAGTCAAAGATTCGCGGCGTCTATGCATTCCCTTGAATCGACGGACATTTGTCACGCGGTTATTAATCGTTTCTGTCACTGCAAGATGTGAACCAGAAAAAATTCTAATTAAAAAAAGAAAGGTTTCGAGGCATCTAAAGGCATAGTGATGCTTACCGTCACTTTTCTCTCTTGATGATAAATATTTCAATTTAGCTTTAAGTCTGTTAATTAATCCGTTCGTAAAAATTATTTCAATAGATTAAATACGTAAAATGTTATTCATTACTTTTAACGTGAAAAAGAAGTAATTCTAATAAAAACAAAATTTCGGCAGCAAGGAATTGTGATATCTAAAATGTATTTATTTCGATCCATTCCAAGATCTACCCTAAAATCTTTCATTGATTAAAAAAAGTTACACAATATATTTATATCCTCTAAAATAAGAACAAATTTGTATATTTATTATATAACCAGTCGGACCAATCCGTATTGTGGCGACGTTCACAAAAATGCAGTACTGCGCCAATATGGGTTAGCCGCTACTGACTTGTCATTACTGGCGCAGTAATGGCTATCATGAATATTTAGTACTGAGCCAGTACTGGGCAGGTAGTACTCCGCCAGTACTGGTCAGCTGATACTGGCTTGTCATTACTGACGCAGTAATGGTTATCATAAATATTTAGTGCTGCGCCAGTACTGGGTAACAATACTACGCCAGTGCTGGCGCAGTAATGGCCATCATGATTGTTTATTACTGAGCCAGCACTGAAAAGAAAATACTGCGCCAGAACTGGGTAATAGTACAAATCCAGTACTGTATGGCCACTTTACAGACTTGCAAATAACTGGCGCAGTAATCGCTATCATGTATATTTAGTACTGTTTCAGTACTGAAAAAATAATACTACGCCAGTACTGGTTAGCCGCTACTTGCTTGCCATTACTGGCGCAGTAATGGCTATCATGAATATTTAGTACTGCGCGAGTACTGGGAAGACAGAATTAGAAAATATTATTACTATTATTGCAGTTTTAGCTGACGGAAGGTGAGACTTGATTCATTAAATGTGATAGGGGTAGTTTTTAAATGTTGTTTAATGTTCCCTTGGAGATACGAACATGAAAAAATGGTGTGGGGAAGTGTTTGTTTTACTCGTTTACTAATTCTTAATTAATCTGTTTATGGATTTTTTGCTTGAAGGCAGCCGAGCAGGATTCGTTTTTTCATTATTACTGCGGGGCTGCAGGTATAGTTAATAGTTTTTTTAAGAAGAATAGTATGATATTTTCTTATTTGGAATTTTGTCGGCAGTGTTTTGTTAACCCCGAAAAATCATTGACTTTTAATACATATATCCTTTATATACTATCATAAAAAAGAGGTTGCGATATAATCTCGAAGTCTAAAGCCACATTATCTCTTCACCTATTGCTTGGATGTAAGCGCGCCGCCTATTCTTTAGAACCGAGATCAGAATCGAGATTAGCGGAATCTATTATGAAGCAATGCATGCTCACCCAAATGCGATATAGAATCATTTTTAGGTTAAGAACAGAGCTGCGTATTATGAAACCAAGGCATTTCCACCGCAGTGCGCTCTAGTCCTGATGTGCTCCGTTTGGAGGCGTTACAGTCTGTCAAGTTAAAGCGTGGGTGGCTTTACTCGCAGTCGGTAAGGTGTATCGACATGATTTTGGTGTCAAAATATTAAGAAGAGCTCCCTC
>NC_046662.1:100025415-100035525 GCF_010883055.1 Belonocnema kinseyi
AGGGAGCTCTTCTTAATATTTTGACACCAAAATCATGTCGATACACCTTACCGACTGCGAGTAAAGCCACCCACGCTTTAACTTGACAGACTGTAAATGCTAGGGATACAAGTCGAGTCTAGAGTTTGAATTATACAATTTTGACTTGCATTTCATTCAGAGATAGCTCTAAGGCATCAAGGTACATCCGAGGAATCTGTTTACATAATACCTTAAATTTATCATATTGCTTTGTAGGTTTACAAGAAATACTCATTATTTAAACAATTTTAATTACAAAATTAAGAGTTTGCCTTTTTCTGCAAGTAAATTTGTTTACGAAGCTAACTAAGAATGCCTACCCGATGACTCTTTTCTATTTTGCTATACAAATTTACATAAACTATGAAATATTTAATCAATTTTAATTAAAAAACTAAAAGTGACCTTTCTTTAAGAGCCAGTTTGTTTGCGGAGTCCAACTAAGAGTGTCTATCCGATGACTCTTTTCTATATTACTTTGTCAATTTACCGAGGGGCTATTCACTCTCGTATTTAACGTATGAAATCGTTTTTTAGTTGTGGCTATAACGTAACTAATGCTCGGAGTAATGCTGCTTAAAGTGTATAGTGTTTGAAACCAGTAGACTATGCATATAACGACAGTTAAGAAGGAAGCAGTATAGCACAGTGCTGCAGAGTGAGCCAAAATAACGCGAACAGCGTTTAATAACGTACGACAACGCTGCAGTCAGTGTGAGTTAGTGATAATTAATGCAAACAAGATCGCTTAGTTCTGTACGAACGAAGTAGAGTTCAGATGATGCCGTCCTTTTTCGCCATCGGTCCGGTAACACGTGATCACTATGAGCAGGTGACGTTATGTTTGAATTTTTACAACGTGCTTTTGCGTCGCCCATTTGTGTAACAACTGAGCTTCTTTGCACGCAATTTTCACGATTCTAAAGTGAAAATTTGTGTTTGTAAAGCTAAAGTCAGGAATTTCGTATCTCCCATTCGCACAATAATTTCAAACAGTTTTAGTAAAAAAAAAACACATTTTTTTCTACGCGACAGTCCAAAAATTCTGAATTTATTTATCTTGTTTATCAAAATTGAAGTTGTTATAATTCACATAATATTATGAAGCACGTATAATTTTCAAAAATATTCAAAGAAATTCAGATACTAAAGAAAAATGAAAGTGCAAAAAAGGATATTGAAACAATTTTTATCAAAATTTGCATATAATAATGATTTTTGCTAATTAAACCAAATATTTTTTAATTAAATGTCGTCCCTGCATCAACGCAAAGTAGTTTTACAAAAAAGAAAAAAAATTATACTATAAATAACACTATTTGCTAATTTCCTCATTACATTTTTTTTAACAATTAAATGGATCAATAAACAATTATTTTTATTCTGTAATTCGACATATATCGATTTAAGATGATTTCAAGTTTAGTTAAGCAGTTTTTGCAGCATAAAAATTTCGAGGAAAAATCTCACATTTTTCATACTTCGAGTGAAAATTTTATAAATAAATGATACTAATTACTTACACAATTTTAATTAAATAATTAAAAGTTTGGCCTTTATCCTACGAGCCAATTTGTTTTTGAAATCAACTAAGAATGTCTATACGATGACTCTTTTTCTGTTTTACTTAGTAAATTTACAACAACTATTATTTATCTAAAGATTTTCAATTTAAAAATAAGAGTTTGACCTTTTTTCTACGAATTAACTTTTTTACGAATTCGATTAAGAGTTTCTATACAATCACTCTTTTTTATGCTGCTTTTCAATTTTACAAGAACTATTATCCATTTAAATAATTTCAATTTAAAAAGTAGAGTTTAACCTTTTTTCTACAAGTTAATTTTTTTACGAAGTCAAGTAAGAATGTCTATACAATGACTCTTTTTCATGCTCCTTTTCAAATTCACAAAAACTATTAATTATTTAAACAATTTTAATTTAAAAATTAAAAGTTTGGTCTTTATCCTACGAGTCAACATGTTTTCGATGTCAAATAAGAATGTCTATCCGATGACTCTTTTTTATGCTGCTTTTCAAATTTACAAGAACTCTTAATTATTTGAACAATTTTAATTTAAAAATTAAGAGTTTGGCCTTTATCCTATGAATCAATTTGTTTTTGAAGTCAAATAAAAATGTCTATACGATAACTCTTTTCCATCTTGCTTTGCAAATTTACAAGAACTATTGAGTATTTAAAGAATTTCAATTTAAAAAATAGAGTTTCACCGTTTTGATACGAGTCAATTTTTTGACGCACTTAACTAAGAATATCTATCGGATGTCTCTTTTATATTTTGCTTTGTATCTATATAATTACTTTTTTTTCCGCTGCTTTTTAAATTTACAAGAACTATTAAGTATTTAAACAATTTTAATTCAAAAATTAAAACTTTAGCCTTTATCCTACGAGTCAATTTGTTTTCGAAATCAACTCAGAATGTCCATTCGATGACTCTTTTCTATGTTGCTGTGTAAATTTACAAGAACTATTGTTTATTTGAAGGATTTCAATTTAAAAATAAGAGTTTGACATTTTTTCTAAACATTTTTTTTACGAAGTCAAGTAAGAATGTCTATCGGATGATTCTTTTCTATGTTGCTTTGCAAATTTACAAGACGTATTAATTATTGAAACAATCTCAATTTAAAAAGTAAAAGTGCCTTTTTTTAAGAGTCAATGTGTTTTCGGAGTCAACTAAGAATGTCTTCCGATGACTGCTTTCTATGTTGCTTTGCAAATTTGCAAGAACTATTAATTATTCAAAGAACTTTAATTGCGAAATTAAGAGTTCAACCCTTTTTTCTACAAGTGAATTTGTTCCCGGAGTTAACTAAAAATGTCTATCGGATCACTCTTTTCTATGTTGCTTTTTAAATTTACGAGGACTATTAATTATTGAAACAATTTCAATTTAAAACTGAAGAATTTGGTTTTCTTTCTACGAGTAGGCTACATTTTTAACATAATTAACTAAGAATATCTTTTCGATGATTTATTTTCTCTGAAGCTTTGAAAATTTACAATTATTAATTATTTAAAAAATATTTATCAACATATTTATAGTTTGGCTATTTTTCAAGTAAGAGGCATAATTTGTTTACGGAATGAACTAAGAATGTCTTTCTATGATCATTTCCTACCATACTTTATAAATATATAATAATTATTATTCATTCAAACAATATTCATAAACATATTGAGAGTAAGGGTATTTTTAAATTAATAAACACAATTTGTTTACGAAGGAAGTTAACTAAGATTATTTTTACGATGAATCTTTCCTAAGTTATTTGTTAAATTTACAAGAATTATTAATTATTTAAAGAACTTTCATAACAAATTCAGAATTTTGCTATTTTTCAGTTTTGACATATTTTGAAAAATAGGCTTAATTTGTTTACGGAATCAACAAAGATTGTATTTCCAATCATTTTTCACTATAACACTTTTCACATTTACACTAATGATTTATTATTAAATAGATTCCATAAAAAAATTCAGAACTTAACTGTTTTTTAGATTTTTAACTATTTGAACATTTTAAACAAATTAGTTTTTATAAGAAAATGTATGCATTATATATTTTATAAGAATTCGAAAAGAAATTAAAACTGTATGATTGTAAAAACTTTCGTTTTCATTAATTTCAGTAATTATTTCTTTTTATTAATTTCTTCCAGTAATTTCATAATAGTCTGTATGAATTTTAGTACAATTTAATTACTTAATTACAATGCGGCTACAAACGAGTTTATTCGAATTACTCGCAGTTGCCTAAAAATTTGGCCAGATGAGAGGAAAACTGCAGAAAAGCAACTTCCGAGTTTGGACAGGTTTTCAAAATTCGAGTACCTAACCAAGTTTACCATATATTTCTATGAAAAGTTGGTACGCACCGACATTTCATATGTTTTTTCTAAACTTGCATAGAAATGTTTAGTGTTGCGCAATAATTTATTCTGCATCTTGAGAGGGTAGCTGTGCGGAGCCGTGTACAAATAAAAGTTATTAAAGCAAAATTGAATATCGCGGTATCATATTAAACTTCATTTACAAATAATAATAATAATAATAATAATAATAATAATAAATAAAAATATTTCCGGAAAATATAATTTATTATTTTTGGGAAGGCCAAACATAGCATGAAATTCAGATATAGTTACATTTAGGGTGGGTGCGTAAGTTATTTTAGGGATAATTTTGTGAAGACAGGGATTGTTTTTGAAAAATATTTTTTTTAATTTGCTGTAGTGGAGGTATGGGCGCACAGCACCTCCAACCAATAAGTTCGTGTTTTTTTTAGAAAAATAAAAGAGCCCAAAAATCGGTATTTGTCCCTAAGAAGATCCAAAAGAAGCCGAAAATTCTAAAATGCTTACATTTAGTTTAGGTGCATATTTAATTTTAAGGCTAGTTTTTAGAAGATAGGGGTTGTTTTTTCAAATTTAATTTTTGAATTTGGAAGAGCCCAAAACAGCCCAAAATTATGGCGCTGTTCATTTTTTCCAATTTTTCAAATTTACTGTACTGGAGGTGCTAGCGGCCAACACCTTCACCTAAAAGTCCTGTTTTTTGAGAAAAATAAAAGAGCCCAAAAATCGGTATTGGTGTCCAAGAAGAGCCCAAAAAAGACCAAAATTCTAATATACTTATACATTTAGTTTAGGTGCATATTTAATCTTAAGGGTAGTTCTTAGAAAATATGGGTGGTTTTTTTAAATATAATTTTTGAATTTTTGAAGAGACCAAAAAAAGCCTAAAATTCTGGCGCTATTGATTTTTTCAATTTTTCACATGAACCGTACCGGAGGTGCTAGCGGCCAGCGCCCCCACCCAAAAGTCGGTTTTTTGAGAAAACTAGAAAAGACCAAAACTCGGCATCGGTGCCCAAAAAAGCCCTTAAAAATTCAAAAATTATGGCATAAAAAATACTTAAATTCCGTTGTGGAGATGCTAGCGGAACGCACCTAAATACATGACGATTCAGATCGTTCGATTCAAAAATTCCAAAACTGACTCGAATTATTTGAATCCGGACCAGCCCACAGGATAGGAAATTTTCTTAAAAAGAGGAAAATTTTCTATATAAGCACCCAAGTTCACGATTGAAAAATTGTTTACAAATTGAAATCTAAACCAACACACGAAATTGAAAATTTTCGAAAAAGATAAAAAAATCTTAACTGTGCGCGCTTAACTAACCGATTTCTACATTCACTTTTAGAAACATTTGATCGAAATTTATACATGTATATGAAATTTTGATATGTAGCCTCTCAATGAATATTTCATAAACCGATTTCTCGCCATATATTTAATACTGTTTCAAGAGAATATAAAAATTTTGTCAGATTGAAACCATCGCTCAATTACAATCTATAAAGCTGTTTAGCTACTGATCTCGAAAAAAGCTACTTCGTGGTATCCACGATTTCCGAAGTTCTGCTAATCAGAAATTAAAAATTCAAACGGAATTTTAATCTGCCTGGAGAAGAAGGTGGTCAGAAGTTCTTCAAAAATATATCACGTGTTTTCTGAATGGCCTCATGTCTGTATGACTGTTATTATGTATGCATGTATGGTTGCTGAATGTTGTATATATGCTGACTTGTAAAGGATTTTTTAAATCAAGTCAGTCTTTAATACACATATTTGAGGTCCCAAAATGGGGACCCAGTTCGTTAACGAGATATTTCTGACCCAAACTAAAAGAATTAGAACATTTTCAACATTTCAAAATTAAGTTTTTTTTAAAGCTTTATATTTGTTTTTGACAATTTTTAAAAAGCTGTCATGTTGCCTAAAATTATAAAAAATAAGAAATTAACACTATTAAAATCATTTTTTCTTATCGTCTTATCAGTCTAGTCCGGCCCAGGTCTGGTACTGGTCAGCCTTCAATAACATACAAAATTCTCATTGCGAGTCATCAAACCACTTTTTATTACTTATATCAATTTCATGCAATTTTTGTAATATTAATTTGAAAATTTTTCTTTGCAATAAAAGAATTAGCAAAATAATAATCTTATGGCTCTTTAAATAAAAGTTATTAACATACGAGATACTCTGCATTAAAAGCATCAATTCTTGCACTTTGTCAAAATTTTTTATTCTTGTATTTTGGCATACAATTTTAGACACCAGAGTTCTAGAAGAAAATATAATATTTTTTAGTCACTCATTTATTATTACTTTTTTATATTTTATATACTATATACTATTAGCTTAGTTATTAATTATTTATTTACTTCTGCCTATAGTGTCTAAATAGCGGCTGGCCAGGCGCTAACCAGTAGCTGGATAGAATGTCTAGCCGTAGGCTTAGTTCGCAGTTGCTGTTTTATATATGTATCATCTAAAAAGACGGTTAAACAACTACCGGAAGATCCCAGTGGGAGAAACTCCCATCTAAAAATAATACTGGCTCCCAGCAGACCCGTGACAAATTACACATATGACCACGCCTAACCACCGTGAGATGAGTGGTCACAGAATAAGATGAAATCAAAAAGACAGGTGAAATCCTCGTTTGTCTTGTGGGCACGAAGCGACCCAAGAATGACAGTTTTCTCTAACTATCTCGCAAGTGCCTTGGCATATTTATGGCACGCGGGTATAGCTCTAAGGCTATGAACCACTGGTAGTTTCGCAGCTTCAAGAGCATATATACACATACACTAGGGTGGCTCGAAAACGTTTTTTTTCTTCAAAGGACAACAATCCCCCCACTTTTATTCCAAATCCAAAAAAAGAAATTCCGTAATTTTTATTTTTTGATTTTAACACGAAGGTAAGAAGGTTATTGATAGAACAGGTCCCCTGATCAGAAGTAACAATATATCAAATAAAGCTAAAATGGCAATACATAATTCTATATTTGTACCAACTGTATTATACGGTAGCGAAACCTGGACTTATCAAGAAAAAGATAAGAGTAAAATTAACGCAATTGACATGAGATTCATGCGCATGATATGCGGGAAAACTCTGTTGGACAAAGTAAGTAACGAGATAATTCTAAAAGAATGTGGTGCAGAAGAGACGCTAGTAGACACATGGGAAAGAAATCGGTTAAGATGGTTCGGACATGTTGAGAGAATGCCAAATGAACGACTAACGAAACAAGTGTATCAAGGTAAAGTAAAGGGCAGCGTGCCCAACGATAGACCGCGGAAAGAATGGTTAGAATGTGTGAATGAGACTCTAGTTAGAAGAGACATAAGAAGTCACAGAAACACGAGAGTCTGCATGAAAAAATACATGGACATAAAAGAAACTAGAGAAGTATGCCAGGACAGGAAAGTATGGCGGCAAATAGTTAATAAAAAGAGTGTCAGTAGAGTGAATGACGCCTGAAATAAAAGACCTTGGCCACTAATGGACCCAAGTGGGGAACCTTACATAACGACTTCGTGAGGTTCTTCGCTTGGGGTGATTGCTAGAGAGATTGATCAGCAACCTGGGCCGGAGCAGTGTTGCGGAACGAACGTGTTATTTACATAAATAACACGAGCATTCTGGATCAATCGGAAAATTCTCTATCCCTTCCCAACATTACTCCTTTCCCCGTCGAGTGAGTCACGCCTACCCCGAAAGGAAAATGGCCTAATAGTGTAATAATAACAGGTGCCGGTTTTGAGTTGAAGTTTCCCATGTAAAATGGATGGGGAAAAATCACTTTTTTGAGTTTTTGGAATAATTTTTTAGGGTTTGAAAAACTGTGACGGGAAAGGATGGGGGCCTTTTGAGAATTATCCAACAAAGAATCACATGTATCAGAAATATAGTATTTAAACCTCTAACACACCCTCACGAGTACCTGAAAACTGCCCTTAAAAAAACGGTCAATTCTTCATGAAATCGACCTTTTGAGCACTGTATTCTCATATTTTTTAGTTAAAATTATCACTATTAGTCTAGTGGCATATTTATTACCATTGGTTAATTAAATATTAATTATTCAAACAAATGAAATTTGTTAAAATGATTTTTAAATCACCCCCCCCCCCTTAAAATGATTACCATTAGTTTAGTGGAATATTTAATAGCACTGGTTTATTAACTTGTCATTGTTTAAACAAATGTAATTTATTTAAGTAATTTTTTTTCAATATTCGTTTTTCCCTAAAAATTATCACTATTGGTCTAGTGGAATATGCTTCAACATTAGTATAATTTTTATTTAAAAGTGTTTTAATAAAGTTAATCAAAAAATATTGATAAATATTCCACTAAACCAATAGTAAGAATTTTTAAGGATGAAAAGAATTTTCAAACAAAATTGTTTAAACAAATTCCATTTGTTTAAATAATAAATAATTAATGAACGAATGATAATAAATATTCCACTAGACCAATATTAATCTATTTCATGAAGAATTGACATTTTTTGTTTTAAGGGTAGTTTTCAGGTACTCATGGGGGTATGTTAGAGGTGTCAAACCCATTTGTCTGATAGATGAAATTCTTTGTTGGATAATTCCCTGCAGGCACCCATACTTTCCCGTCACGTTTTTCCAAACCTTAAAAAACTATTCTAAAAACTCAAAAAAGTGATTTTTCCCCATGCATTTTACATGAGAAGCTTCAAGTCAAAACCGGCACCTGTTAAAATCGAAAAATAAAAAAATAATAAGACTTAGGGAATTTCGTTTTTCGGATTTGGAATGAAATTGGGGGGATTGTTGCCCTCTAGCTTGCAAACAAATTTTTCGATGCATTTTTGGACCACCCTAATATACACATTACAGTTGCACTCATTATAAATGTTACACATGAGTCATACAATTAGACATTTAGTATATTATATCACAAATAGGGTTAGGCATCTGTCAAATTTCTCGACGGACAGCTCACATTTAAGCTTAGATTTTTGGTGTGCGAAATCTTGCTTTATTTTAAAAGTCACAAATTCGATTAATGTGGTTTCCATCAGTTTGAGCTGTGATTGGTAACTTCATATGGCACGAGATTAAAAAGTAGTTCGTTTCGAGATGTCTACAGTTAATTAATTAAATACATTGTTTGCCATTCAGTGGACATTGGTAGAACTAAATAACTGACTATACAGTAGCGTTTTTGACTAATTAACTGCCTCTAACTGGACAGTATGGTAAAGGGCTATCTTTACTCTCACTTTTCTGGGGGCGTAATAGGCTCATAACATGGTGGTTTTGAATAAAATATGTTATTCTAAGTTAAACATGAAAAAAGCGTGTTAGGAGAAATGAACGATGGTGAAAATCGAATACGGGTTTCCGGGGCAGCAGAACGGAGATCATTTCCTGTGATAAAAGAAACTATAAAATTTAGAAACCCGATTCCAGCGAAATCGCGGTAAAATTTCAGCCACAACCACGTCTCACGACCGTGAGATAGGTGGTTTCAGTCTGTAAAGGAATCAATACGACGATTCAGCAAAAGCCTCGTGCACCCTAAGAACACGGAGTGACCCAAGGACAACCGCCTTCTGCATTTTCCCCGCAAGTGTTCTAGCATATTGTTGACACGCAGGGATGCTTTTTAGGCTATTAGCAAGTGAAAGCTTGGCACCTCCAAGAGCGCCCATGATGAGGACGATCAATTTAACAGAATATTCCGGGTGCAATCGTTGCAACTCCCTTATAAGGTCTCGATACCTCTCTTTCTTTTTATTCTCCTTGGTTATGATGTTTTTGTCAGCTGGTACCAAAAATTCGATAACGAACATGGTTCGCTTCTCGAAGTCAAGAAGAACCATGTCAGGCCTCGAGGGAGCAACAGAAACAATTGTCGAGAGTATAAAGTTCCAGTATATACGGCACTTTCCATTCTCGACAATTGACTCAATTTCCCTAGGAGCATTTAGAGGAGCGATATTAAGGTTAATGCCGTAGGAGTGACAGAGATGGTAATAAAGCACTCTTAGTGCCCCATTGTGTCTTTGAATGTAGGTCGTTCCCGCGTGGGAGGAGCTGTACACGAAAGTTTTCCTTTTGTGCTTTCTTAATCCGGGCTTTCAGGAGTGAGTACTCGAGATAGATAAGATTCGATGCATTTTGCTCACCCCTAATACTGAAGTCAAGTCCGAGTGTTTC
>NC_046662.1:100035625-100040018 GCF_010883055.1 Belonocnema kinseyi
AAGTGCTAGAGATAGTGGCAATAATGTAAGGCAAAAGAGGAGTGGGCTCATGGTGTCGCCCTGAAAGACACCTCTCTGAAAGGTGACCTTGTTAGTTTTCACGCGATTTTTTCCAGATGAGATCATAAATCTGGTTTTCTAAAGCGGTATCAATCTTTCTATGCACCTAACGATTTGCGGATGAACCTTTAAGCTTTCCAAAAGACAGATGATAAGTCTATGGAAGGTCGAATCGAAAGCTTTCCGATAATCAATTTAGGCCATCGATAGGTTACGCTGGTAGAATGCTGCATCTTTGCAGACACATCTATCAATGAACAGGTTCTTTCGACATCCCGCTACACCTTTCTTTGAGCCTCGTTATTCACACAGTTCTTCCCACACATGCTCAATTGCCTGAACAATCCTATCGTTTAAGATAGCTGTGAATATCTTATAAAGCGTGTTCAGACAAGTTATTGGCCTGTAATTCTTCGGGTCAGCTAAGTTGCCTATTTTCGGCAGAAGTATTGTGCGCCCTTGCGCCAAACACTCTGGAATCAGCTCTTCCGACTTCAAATATGAGGTGAAAATACGGGCCAAATGCTGATGGGTTGAAGAAAACTTCTTCCACCAGAAGGTTTTGATACTATCTGGTCCCGGTGCGGAATAGTTCTTCATCCCTCTTGATTTTTTTTTCACCTCCTCGGTAGTGATGGGTGGGCATTCTTTATCAGGTGTTATCAGGGCAACACATAACTCCTTGAAGCTCTTTATATTTTCTGAGTCTTTATCCAGTCTATGCTGAACTTCGTAGACTTCTCTCCAAAATACTTCGACCTCCTCTGGTTTGGGTGGGTGTTCGACAGTAACTGGAGGGTCTTGGAAGAATCGAGATGAGTCAGAGAGAAACTGTTGATTTTCTCTGACCCACCTCTCTCTCCGCTCTAGACATCTCTTAGCGTCAGATAGTATCCGTTTCTCTCAATAGTATGCTGTCTGATGGTCAATCACACACTGAATGCAGGACGCGTACTGTCTTGCCCAGCCTATCTCTATTTCATCTATTAGATGCCTGCCTGCGCTTGGTCTTAGTGTTGCCTCTCTTTCTCTGTTGCCGGCTTGTTCTAGCTGTGGTAGAGTAGGCGTTCCGCTTACATAGCCCCTTTTACGGAGTATCTCAGCATGGTTCGCAGACATTTCTGCGAAAAGTGCGATAGCTCTGGGTGTTTCTCGCACCACAGAGCATGCAGCCGTGCCATGTAACCCCGTGCAGGGTCACCCTCGCATCGTAGCACTCTAGCAAGTCGTGATTCAGTCGCTCCGTCCACCCAATGGTTGCGAGATCCCGCCGATCCATCGCATTTGGCTCCCACAGCTCTAGATTGATCGGCATTCTTGGCCGACCTATTGTCGGGAGCCCTGCGCGTTCTGTTGTTTTGAACCGCACTTACTACATCTATGTTTAGTGTTGTCATTGTTGTTCCCACGAGAAGTTAGGGAAAGGGGTTCGTCCATTCTTGTAGAGCCCCGCATGCAAGGATAAGGCTGCGTACTCTGAGAGGTCGCCCGGTATCCCAGATAAATAAAAAAAACGATTTTTCTAAGTGAACCCAAACTTTTCAACTGTAGTGTATATAAAACGTTAAATATATTATGTAAAAATCGCAGAATTTAACAGTATAAACGTAAAAGCAATTATTATTATTGTTATTATATTATAAAGAAGTTATTAATTAAACATAAATAAAATCAGAAAAAATCTATAAAATAAAACAATGGACGATTAAACAGAAAAGTTGGCTAAATGTATCTCTTCCAAGACTGTTGAGTAGAAACGATAGAAACCTCACACATCCATAGTAGGTTCGCTGATGTCCATCTTGAAAAAATAGTATATATGAAATTTTATGTTCAAAATATTTAAAAATCAGATCTTACTATCAGAAATTGTTCTTATATATGTATAACTATATGGTTAAAGAATTTTTAGAAGCATCTATTTAATATAGGACTAAAACCAGAATAAAAATCGATTTTTAGGACAGCGGTGTAACACTCTACAGTCTACAGCAAAGTTATTAATCACTAAATAATATTATTATTTTTCAAAATGAATATTTGAATTTTTAAAAAACAAGACAGTTTTTGCCCCTGGTGACTAATTTCTTTATCTGAAAATTTGAGTATTTAATTTTTCCTTGAAGAATTATCTTCGTTGTTTAAAAATGTAACTGTTTGGTTGAAATTTGATCTATTCAAGTTTGAACTTCAACTATTTTGTTTGAAATTCGTGTATTTTATTGAATTTCAGTATTGACCGTGCTTGAAAATCAATGTTCTTGGTTAAAGCTTCATCTTTTTAGTTTAAAAATTAACTATCCCAGCTAAAGTTTCATAATTTCAGATGAAAATACATCGTTTTTTTTTGAAATTCTACTATTTAATGCAATGAATAGTCATTCTCGTTACTGATTCGTAAACAAAAAGATGTATTTCCAACTGAATTTGTGAAACTGTAACTGCAATAGCTTATTTTTCGAAAAAAGATGAATCTTTAACCAAGAAGATGGATTTTTAACCACGAACAAGACTCAATTTAAATAAAATACACAAAATTGGAATTAAATATTCGGCCTTTAGTCCTAAAAAGGCTAATTTTCAACCAAACAGTTACAAACATTACAAAAATGCACTACTTCGATTTCCAGATGAAGAAATTAATTTTCTAACCAATACGGACTTTCTTAGCAGTATGAAATATGTATACAATATGCAACTAAGTTATAAATTTTTAAATTGAATGATTCGGTAACTGCAAGCATTATCTCACACACATAAATAATATAATAATAATAATAACTCCCTTCGACTGCAGGAAATCCGCTAATTGGTCAGGAGTTTTTAAAGAATCCTGAAAAAAGAAGTTTTTAATCAATTATTGATGCATATTCCACATTTTATAAATTAATAGCTCTACACTTTGCAGACATCTTATGTTCTTTAAAACATCTTTTATGCGGGACGCGTCCGGATTCGGGACTCCGAAAACTCTCAAAAGTAACAACTCTTACGATTTCTAAAACGAAATCTCAAAAGTAAATCCTGTTATTTCGGACTTTCACATGACCATAAGTTGAATAATAAGAATTAAAAGTCACTTACCATCAGGAAATCTGATGTACTCGTTGATTCACAAAACACTAAAATACTGTGACTTTTCCAAATTCACTGCTTGACACGTCACCTACTACCACGCAAACTAGAATGAAAATGGAAAAGTTCGCCAAAACGACGCTGTCCTGTCTGCTACCTGCTACCCCTACCCCACCCACCATCACTCCGTTTCTATCACACTGCACCGCTCTAGCTGGAGTCGTTTCACGCTCCCGTTAGAGTGATTCGCATGATCACTCCTCTTTGGCGTCAAAAAAGGAACTATAGGAGTTAGAGTCAACCGATTATGACTGTAATTGGGAGCGAAAATGTAACTTCCATGGAGGGAGTCAAGCTTCTGACTCTAACGAACAGACATTATGACTCTATCGTAGTTGATATAGCAGTCGATCCAGAGTTGGAGTTTAATTTTCGCTCCAAGAAATTTAGAGAGTATGAGAAAGAAAAAGGCTCGTAAAATAAGCAGAAATAAATGCATCCATAGTACTTCGCAGCGGTATTATAATCTATTTATAATAGCTATAAAATTTGTTCTTATGAAACTGTGCGTAAATTTATATTGATACTAATTTAATATATTTCAAATATTTTTACCTCAATTTCGTAAGAGTCCTAATAATTATAACATTAATTAATATTACGAACTAAAGTACAACAAAGTAAAATACTATTATTATTTCTAACAAAAATTATTATTATTATTATCATTGAAATTATTTCTTGTTAGATGAAGTCTCTCAAAGCGTCATATTTATTTATAAGCTTCGCAATAAAATATTTTTTGTAAATGAAAGTATTGAGAAAACGAAAGAAGAACGAAACAAATATATTTAGGTAAAGTAAAGCTAGACGTATAAATGAAGGTATGACGGTTGCAATATATAACTCTGTACTTGTAACTAATGTTGTGAAACAAGAATGACTGAGAAAAAAAGTTGTTTTGGTCAAGTAAATGGTAGCGTACCCAAAGGCAGACCAAAGAAATATTCATGGTAATTTGTGATTAAGACCCTGAATCAAAGAAATATAAAAATCAATAGAAACAGAAAAGCTTGCATAATAATATGTATAGACATAAAGGAAGCTAAAAAGGTATGCAAGGACAGATGAGTGAACATCAGTGGAGTGAGAGACACCTACCAGGTGTATACATATGAAACCGGTATTTTTTCAAGAAAAAAAACACATTTATTTCAAGAGAATGATAACAAATATTTTATTCAAAGTATGCGCCCTC
>NC_046662.1:100040118-100046656 GCF_010883055.1 Belonocnema kinseyi
ACGCCAATTAGCACAAATGGTAAGTTCCGACAGTGCCTACAAGTGTGCCTACTGGCCGCTAGATGGCAATACCGGTTTCATATGTATACACCTGGTAAAGTTGGGGATCAAGAAATTCAACATACAAGGTGGGGTGAAGGGGTCGGCGGGGGTATGTATTTTGAGATTAATCTAGAATTCTCATGTTGCTTATTTAAACCATAAGTTCATTCCAAAACACTGCTCCGACCCAGGCTGCTGATCAATCTCTCTAGAAGTCACAACAGACGAAGAGCTTCACAAATTCACCCAGTAAAGCTCTTGAAGCCGACACATCAGTATCCATGTTCTGTCGTTTCTATGGCTTTTTTAATCCTTTTGACTTACAGTCACGTTCATACATTTCCACCATTCTTATCTCAGTCTGCCTCTGATTACGCTATCACTCACTTGACGCTTAGCCTTTCTCCTTTTATGGCATGCATCCAAATCCAACAGAAATCGATCATGCGATCCTGACTAATTACGTTGGGATTCCTCCAATTCAGGATCAAGGCCAAGGAAAGCGATGTCCAAAACTGGTCTTATATCGGGATTTGAGTGTAGTGAGATTCAAGCGAGGATTATAATCCCCTCTTCTCTTAGAAAATTATTAGCAAATTGTGAACCTAGGAGTGTAACTGTTTTTTTATCCGAGCGTGAGTACGCAATGACGAAGCTATTTCTAAGCACGCGAGAATAAAAAGACGTTTGACTCCTTGATAAAAACGATACTTAATGTAACAAAGGTATGATTCACAAGTTTATGACGTCTGACATTTGAGGTTAGGTTGAAGCGTTCCATTATCGTACATGCACGACAGCGGAGATAGCACAAGTGGAGAGTTATTATGATAATCTGATGATCATAATTGTAATCCGCACCACGCTGCATATGCGCATACACTCTTCAGTCCCTGTTTTAGAAAAATGAATACTTTCAGAAATAAAAGGACGCTAATAAAACGAGTATCTAAATCAGGCCTGCGTTACATAAAAGATTATAGATTAACTCTCACAATAATTCAGAAATCCAGAAACGTTTGACTTTTTTATAAACATTTATGTCAATTGTTATTCATTAGATAATGACATCAATGGCAAGTGCATCATATTAGAAAAATATTATAAAATATTATAAATGATCAAAAATTTAATAAATAATGTTTACTGTTTGTAAATGAATGTTTGTATCCTCTAAGCGATGATCAGCCAGGCGAGGGTCAGAAATTAAACATATACACCTTTATATCACTGATATTGACATTTATTGATTAAAACACATTTGTTCGTGGACTGTATAAAGAATTTAGGATGGTAAGTGGTGAAAATTATCTATTAGCGCGTGACATGAAATTTGAGCGAGAAAGAAGTGTATTCCGCGACGGTTGGTGATATCTCTGCCCTTTCCCTCTTCAAAAACGCTTGAAGCTCCCTCCGAAGTACAAGTCTTGAGAGCTTCCACCAATTAGAAGTGAAGGAGTTTGTTGGTGGGGTTGATTGTTAACACCCTCTAGAAGGCGCAGGCAAGGCAAGCGGATGTTGCGTTTTTCTGCGAAATTATTTAAACCTGTATAGCTGAAGAGGATTTACCGAGACATAGCAATGGAGCTTAAAGGAAAGTGTCCCGTCTATAAAAATATAAATCATTAAAGGTAGAACCTAAGTGGTAGCAAATGTCGAAAGCGAAGATTTCCTGAGCTAACATAAATTTACTGACTATCCTTTACTAACAGAGAGTTAAAAACGGCAGATGTTTCAGCAAGAAATAAACTGTCTAGTCACTGACAAACTGAAGAGAAAAATATTTACAATAGTATAATTTGCTTTGGTACTCAACATAATGTTTAAGATTCCGTGGTTTGCACAAGATTTTTTTATTAATTACAAGGGATTGAATGGGATTATAAGCACTGCATTGGATTGCCTGAGTGTGCTCGAGAATGTACAAGATAGCACAATGTGCATGGAGGTGTACACCAGATTGCATGAATTAACCCCATTGGAGTTTTCCCGTAATTCTGTGATACTAAGAGGTTTACATAATCCTTTTTTTATTTTGATTTAAAGATGGGCACTTGGACTCGTCGATTGATTCGGTAGAGCCTGCAAATCCAACAATATATAAATAAAAATAAACAATTAATTGAAAATAAGAAATAAAATTTAAAAAGCATTCTGAAAATTGGCTCGAGCAATGCCTTAAAGTATTGTTTAAAATATTCTTTTAAATTGAAATTTAACATTTTATAATATACTTTTAGGAAACGAAAGATCTTTTGACGACCTAAAAAGTAAAATGAGAAGTCGAAAACAGTGGACTTACCTGAGCAGTTTTCATAAAGGTTTTAAATTCACCACAGGATTTTGAAGAGTATGATTTGTTGACATAAACACATTTTGTGAAATTTTAATATGCTGCGTTTTTCAAAAGTAAAGGTAGAGAAGTAAAAAATGGGAAGTAAGAAGTAAGAAGTGAGGAATGAGAAGTGAGAAAAGTGTATAAAATCGAACCCCTGGCAATTGTAAAATACACCTTTGATGAAAATGTCACGTAAGATTTTGCTCAATATGGCAGTTATGACGTGCATAAGAAAAGTGGGATTAAATTACGTTAGGATATAACTTGTAATCTTATGTATAAAATATTGGAAGTGGAAATAAATATCGGATAAATTAAATATTGAAAAACAGAAAAAACTAGGGGCTCACTCATGTTGCGGCTCAAATGAAAGTTGGTGTCATTAGGAACTTGAGCTCCAATAGATACCTGTAGAGACCCAAATGGGTTCGTTTAGGGTGCACTTGAAAAGAACAGCATTAACGGCATCAAGGCCCATTCACAAGCCAACCGTTTGCAAAGTCGGGTTGGTAAGTTAGCAATTTACAAAATTTGTCGGTAAAGCAAACACAAATGATATTAATATTTATTCATTTTTCTTCTTACTTGTTAAGGTTCACTTATTTTAGAATTTTTAATACAAAATTGGCTTAAGTCTACACCATCTTTAAATTACCATGATTTAAAATCATTGGTCAATTTATAATTGGAAATGTATTGCAATTTTATTGATTGTCAGAGAAAATTTATTACTTACCTAACCCATTTTGACCTACTCTTAAAAGGTAAGACAAATCTTTAAAATTATTCACATGATTTTATTTAAAAAATCTTTGATGTACAATTAATAAACTTTTGTAATTAATTATTATTAAGTGAATCTTTTAGAAGCATAGTCTTCACCAAGCACTATTAAGATCAGCTCAGCCAATTAGCCGTTATTAATATTTTTAAATATTACAATGACCTTTAGTTGTTTTAAATTAAAGAAAAGTAGAGAGGCTTCAGAAACGCTCATTCTTGCATTCGTTTTTGCAACAACCCTACGTCACTCCTAACAATGTATTCGTACTTTTAAAAAGTAAAATATGTAATTGCACATCTCTCCATAACAGCAAACATATTACTCGGCATGCTGTTCGTTATAGTCAGGGTACCTTTTCACAAAGGCCTGTTTTGAATTAATCGTGGAATTAATATTTGTCATAGGATTCATTTCGATTACATGTGTGATTTAAGGTAAATATGGTTTTATTAATTAATCATAATATCGAAGTAGGCAAAGCGAAAAATAGGTATTATTTAGAGCTCATTTATCGTTTTTGGTTCCTTTTCAGCAGGTAGGGTTCATTTTTGTTGCAGCTCCTTTGGAACCAAAAACGGGTTACAATGGAAACTTCAGTTTTTTCTGTGAAGCCTTCGAATTTACAAACGTAGAACGTGGATGATACTGCAATATTTCACCCTTTTCTTTCAAAAGCAACAATAAGGGTTTTATAACTCTTGACAATATATGTGTGTGTGTGTGTATCATAAGCGCGAAACAAATTAAGAATCCAGGGATCAGAAGATTGATGACCGAAAGCAAGTGCCGAGCAAATATTGGTCCTCCGTTCGGTTCTCCGTGAAACGTTTACTCGTAACACGCATAGTACGTGAGAAGAATCAAATTTACTAGTGACGTCTATCTAGTTTGACAATGTTTTAATAAGTACAAAAGGATTTATAAAATATAAGAAATTTATAGTAATATGATAAAAAATTATAATTTCTTTTATCATTCTCCTTTTATCTTTACGGTTTGCATTTAAGGAGGTCTTCTAGTGTAATGGCCGTTGTCTAATGCTATTTTGGGGATTTTTTTGTTTGAAAAACCGTTGAAACAAAATAATTATTATATTTCATATCTTTTTTGAATACATTTAAACAAACTTTGGAATTTTTTTGAAGTCATTACACAGAATATTGGTGGAGGTACATCGCCCCACAGGAACAGATATAAAAGAAGAGGTGCTCCACTGCTGCCATGATTCCGGCTATTCTAATTATCTGAAATTAAAAAACCATACGCCATTTTATTCGCGAGACTTCAGACTCTGCACACAGCTAGAAGAAAGAATTAAAAAAAATAATTTCTTTTTGTAACCCGTGCAGAAATGTGGGTCGGGTTAGGTTAGACAAGATTATGTCAAGTTTTCTGTTATCGTCGTGCTATTGTTTTTCTTTCATCGAACTTAAAATTCCAAAAGGAAAAAGTACATTGCGAGTTCGGAGTCACGGAATTCTTGGTGATACTTCTTATATCCGCAATGAAGGCAAAGGTAAGCTTTAATTCGCTAGAATCAACATGGCAATTCATTTTAAGCTTCTAAAGATTTTTAGCAGTGTATTCGAGAAAGGGTCGTCATTTTGAACGAATTTACTATTTATGTAAATAAAAAAATGTTTTCCAGCTTTTTAGAGTTTTATATTTATTGGTGATATTGTGAAAATAGAGATTACCTTATACCAAATGTATAAATTTCCGTATTAGTAATATTAGAGATTTCATGCTTTTTATATTTTCTCAAATGTAACCTCACGTGCCTAATGTGCATTTGTCAAACAAAAATCAGTCCAAAAGAATGTTAGGAAGATTCAAAATATTTGTAATTAAAATTAATTTGTGTGTGTGTGTGTGTCATAGCTCTAAATTTGAACATTGTTTGTCAAAGCATGATAGTTTTCTTCGAAATGCAAACTCTTATCGATAAATTCAAGCAATATAAACTGATAATGAAATGTTGAATATTGAAAACGAGATATAATGTATAATGATATATAATGCAGAATATTGAAAAATTGAAGTTCTGTAAAATACAAAGTTGAAAAAATATTAATATAACAACTTTTGAAATTTTACTAATTATAGAAATAAAAAATTAAAGGGGCCATATCTGAGCCAGATTACCCTTTTGGGCCCACATTCTTGCCGATCGGGGCTCGACCGGCGCCCCGCCAAAATTTCTGCGCGGGAAGCTTCAGAAAAAAATTCAATTTTACTCCTTTTTTTGGTGTCTATATAAGTGCTAAAAAAACTAACCAAGCAATCTTAATTCTTTTAGTTCAACTTGAAGTTGTATATGCGCTAAATATGCTGCATAAATTTGAGCAGAAACATTCAAATAGTTTTCGAGATAACATGGCAGCAGTTTAAAGAAATCGTGTTTTGAGAAAAACACGTTTAAAAGTTGTTGTATATAATTCATAATAAAAATTGCTTCAGTATCAATCTGCTATGCCTGGACCATAGAGTACATATATTAGGTAAGACGTCTTTCTTTTGTTTGCATAAAGACGAGCATAAAATTCTTGTGAAGTTGAGAAGGACACAACGATATAAATAAAAGAAAAACGTCTTACGTAATATATGCATGATCCCTGTGTCGATGCACGCTCCGTGTGCCTGCTTCGGTTTGGCGTGTAACTTTTCAACGTTTGCAAATCGTGAAAAATCCTTTCACCTACGTCTTGTATACATGTTTTAGACGTGATTTATGAAAAAAATCAATTATTTGATCTGCCACATTGGACGACCCGCTTAAATCAAAATTAAGTGTAATGGTATCGTGCTGAGATAGAAAATTATTTCTTTGAAAGCACTATAAAAATAATTTATTATTTGAATAAACGATAATAATTTCAGAAAATATCTTAAAGGGTAGAATAAAGTATGTCTACGTTAGCATACTGCGTTAAAATTCTAAGTAAAATTCAACTTCATACTTTTTTTATTACTACATATGTATATATTAATGAATGAGGAATTTAACATATCCTATTATGACAACGTGTATTTCATTTTTCAAGGAATTTTTTATACAATAAACTCATTTAAAAAAAGTTTGGGTTATCTAGTTCTGTTCTACCATCCTTCATTTATCATTACTAAGGTCAGGGATGTGGGTCTAAAATATCCACGCAAATTACAAAATGTGAAATTGTCTTAATATTTTAGTATATAAAATTCAAATTTTTACCGTTGAGGCTAGATGCCGTCCACACCGTTGCATAGATCGACTGGAAAATTTATACAATTGTAGGTTAGGCACTGAAGATGGTTCCTACTGTAACCTGAATCGCTAATTGACAATAGCTTTTGTTTAATAAATAATGCAAAATAGCATTGGCTGTATCTTT
>NC_046662.1:100046756-100058282 GCF_010883055.1 Belonocnema kinseyi
AGGGCGCATACTTTGAATAAAATATTTGTTATCATTCTCTTGAAATAAATGTGTTTTTTTTCTTGAAAAAATACCGGTTTCATATGTATACACCTGGTATAGCGAATAATAATAATATCCCTAATTGTTGGCAAGGAAGCTCTCCGGCGCGAAGAGAATACCTGCAGGGGCAATATTAACGTTTGGTCCACATGCTCCCCGATTATGATCATAAAACACCTCACTATCTAACAGATCAGGTATCTTATTTACACATAGGTAAATGTATTTTATGTAAAGGTAAATCCTCTAATGAACATACTACCCGTTCCAGCAAGACCACCTTTGCAGATAGCCGATAATGTCAACATGAGAACTAGGAGATCAAGCATCCACCAAAAAGTCTTTCTCAGAATAGAAAAATTATCTAAAGCTAATACTGCTCTCCCTGATTTGTTCCCTGAAGATGCTGATCTCTGGAATCTGAACTGTGCAGCTTACGAAAAGACAGTCTCCCTGCTTAGCAAAAATTGAAATAATGATACTTTCAGTACACTTGCGAAAGACTCGCGGCGGACTGTACAGCTTCAGTTTAAAATTACAACGGCGAGGCAATGGATGCAAAAAATAAGAACTCTTTCAACAGCCAAAGAGCGCCTTGAACGGCCAGTAAAGTGGATTCATGAAAACTCCACCTTCTCCACCCATCTTCCCCATCTATTGAACAAAATGTCATCTGTCATTGAAAATTTGCCTAGTCGAGAAGAGATTCAAGTTTTCTGGTAAGAAGTATCTAGCGATACTCATTGACTAATTACATCTGAAGAAGTGAAGAAAGTTATCGCTATAACTAAGAACTTTTCAGCACCAGGGCCAGATAAAATCAACAACTATTGGCGAAAGAAGACGCACGGTACTGATCCCTAACACCGGAAATTTATTGATTAGACATTCTGTAAAATACGCTAGTGTGACAGGAAATTATTCCAATCCTTACTTAACTTGTAATAATAATTAAATCGCCCGTTAACGTCAGGATGGGAACCTATCTAGAAATCCACTTTGGATTTTGTTTTAACCCTAAAATTTCAAATTCGTCGATACGTCAGATTCCTGACTGACGCGTAGATTATTTAACACTTGTTAAGGGTCTTTGGACCCCGGCGAGAGCCACGCATGGCCGTTTCAATCGCGCGAACACGAGAAAATCGAAGGCGCTTGACTTCCCGTAAAGTTCTTGTCACGCGAACTTCGTCGGGAGGCCGCTTCCCCACCATTGTCGATATTATATTAAGTGTAACATTTGTCGAAAATTAGAAAGAAAAAACTTGTCGTCATATTGGATTTTGAAAATAACACCGTCAAAGGTAGATAGATGTAAGTACGAAATTATATAAAGAAATATTTCTGGAAGTTAGTGGCTTTAAAATGTTTATTCTGGGTCTTTCCAACGTACCCTCTCCTTACGTAGGCTCTGCTTTTAATTTCAAATTTATTTTTCTTGCTAATCGGGATACATTTAGCTGGCGCTCAGCAATCTGTTCTATTTGTGAATTACATCAATTTAATTAAACGTCGAGCCTTGGCAGCTTTGACCCAAGCCGCGCCAAGTAAATGAGTGAATTTTGGAAAAGGGAAAATGTTAAATTTTCCATTTTATTGTCAGAATCTAAATCCAAAATTTATCTCTGTCTCACTAGTTTGTATTACATTTAAATGAATTGGTAATAAAATAAAGTGTTTTTCTGTTGAAATGAGATCGAAGACTGAGGGATTTCTTTTTGCCTGCCTATATGGCGTTATGGACACCTCAGTTTATCGCGAGCGCATCATGAATGTACCTCCAAGGCAGCCGATTATAATAACTACAAGATGGACTTTGTAATCTTTGCCTGCTCAGCTCGAAAAGAACAGCTTAATATTTCGCCCGTTTTTCTTCCTCTTTTTTCGTGATGTTACCATCGGCTGCTGCCAAGAATTCAATTACGTAAATTATCTTGGCATTCAGATCTTGGAGGAAAATATCAGGTTTTGTAACACTAATACGTTGAATGGTGGAGAATGAGAAATTCCAGTAGATCTTACACTGATCATTTTCCACCACGGACTCCAGTTCCCCCTTCATGTGTGGCAAGATGGGCATTATATCAACACCGTAGTAGTGCCGAAAATGGTAATATAACACTTTTAGAGCCCCATAGTGTCTATATATATATATATATATATATATATATATACGTGCATACTTTGAGCATCCACTCAGAACATCTCAAAGTGTTTCTGCCTCTTACTTGCAAGCTCGGCAATAAGCATCGCCTACATTCATTATGCGTTCGCGGTTAAATAAGGTGTCTATAACGTCCTATTAACCAGTAAAAATAAATCCCTCAGTCTCCGATCTTAATACAGCAGATTTGAAAAACATGTTAAACATACCCATCAATAGCTCTTTTCTACGTATAATGCAGTAGAATGTACTATGAAGGGTCTTCTTAGCGTGTTCTTTTAGTAAAAGCCAATGTTCTGCTTCATGTGCACGACTTTTGAGCACCAAAGGTACTAGTGATGCTAGGTCATCTGTAGTGTCGCTGGAATTAACTAAGAGACCAGGCTCCTTTGGGGTCCTATCTGCGGCACGCTATAGAAACGCCGCAATAATGACGACTTGATGTTGATGTACGAAAGGTATTAGAGAATCTGTTGTTTTTATAACTGAGCAGGCTGTAGCTAGAACCGTTCTTCGATGGAGTCACTCTAAGCTCAGCCAACCTCTACCCCCTTTTTCTCGGGATTGGAATATACGACTTACGGAAGATCTAGGATGATGACTTCGATGGATGGTCATCATCTTGAATGTGCTTCGGCCAAATTTCTTCAACTCATCGACGTTCCATTTTACTGCACCAAACGTGTAGAGCAGTCTAGAAGTAGCAAAAAGATTGGTTGCATGTATCTTATTCTTTCCGGATAATTCGAAAGTCCGAATTTTTCTGATCGTTACGCAGTGATGTACTTCCTAGTCTTCCTTGGTGTAAATAGTGGCCGGCATACTTGTCCGGTTTAAAACTAATGCCAGTTACTTTAGAGTACCTATTTAACGTCCCATGGGTATTTTAAGGCCCTCTTTTGTAGAGGAAAAGAGTTCAAGGTCGTCAAGTATGTATAAAAGTTGGTTCACCTTAAATTCTCTTCTGTTTGATGGACCACATAGGTATTCAGAGCTTTTGCCTCGCATCTCGCTATACTTATGGATCTTGGTTGTATAGATTTGACTGCAAATTTCGGTTAAGTGGACAAGCAATGCCGATGATGTGGACTCTTCCACATTTTTTTCTCGCATCACGATATCAGGTCAATTAGCTCGGATCTAATGATCCATTTGGATACTCCAAGATCTGAAGGCCAAGATAATTTACATAATTAAATCTTGTAGTTATTATAATCGGCTGCCTTGAAGGTACATTCATTATGCGCTCGCGATAAACTGAGGTGTCCATAACGCCGTATTGGCAGGCAAAAAGAAATCCCTCAGACTTCGATCTCAATTCAACAGAAAAACGCTGTATTTTATTACGAATTTATTTAAATGTAATACAAACTAGCCTATTTTACAGAATGCCTACTCAACAAATTTCCGGTGTTAGGGATCAGTACCATGCGTCTTTCCACTAAACACTGTCGAATAGGCTGTTCTCCGTTTAAGAAAGTAGTAAATATACGAGCTAGATGTTACTGCGTACAAGTGAACTTCTTTCGCCCAAAGTTGTTGATTTCATCTGGCCCTGGTGCTGAAAAGTTATTAATTATAGCGATAACTTTATTCACTTCTTCAGCTGTAATTAGTTCATGAGTATCGCTAGATACTTCTTCCCAGAAAACTTGAATCTCTTCTCGACTAGGCAAATTTTCAATGACACATGCCATTTTGTTGAATAGATGGGGAAGATGAGTGGAGAAGATAGAATTTTCATGAATCCACTTTACTGGCCATTCAAGGCGCTCTTTGGCTGTTGAAAGAGCTCTTATTTTTCACATCCATTGCCTGGCCGTTGTAATTTTAAACTGAAGCTGTACAGTCCGCTTGCGAGTCTTATGCAAGCGTACTGAAATTATCATTGCTTCAATTTTTGCCAAGCAGGGAGACTGTCTTTCCGGAAACTACACAGTTAAGATTCCAGAGATCAGCATCTTCAGGGATCAAGTCAAAGAAAGTAGTATTAGCTTCAGATAATTTTTCCGTCCTGAGAAAGACTTTTTGGTGGATGTTTGATCTCCTAGTTCTCATGTTGACATTATCGGCTATCTGCAAAGGTGGTCTTGCTGGAACGGGTAATATGTTCATTAGAGGATGCTGCTCGTGTTCTTTCTGATAAAGAACTTCATATTTACCTTTGTGTAAAAAGGATACCTTATCTCTTAAATAGTGAGATGTTTTATGATCATATTCTGGGAGCATATTGACCAAACGTTCATATTACCCCTACAGGTATTCTCTTCGCGCCGGAGAGTGTGCTTTGCCAACAAGTAGGGATATTATTATTATTCGTTATAAAGTTGGGGATCAAGAAACTCAATATATGGGGTTGGATGAGGGGGTCGGCGGGGGTATGTATTTTGAGATTAATCTAGAATTCTCATGTTGCTTATTTAAACCACAAGTTCATTCCAAAACACTGCTCCGACCCAGGCTGCTGATCAATCTCTCTAGAAGTCACAACAGACAAAGAGCTTCACAAAGACACCCAGTAAAGCTCTTCAAGCCGACACATCAGTATCCATGTTCTGTCGTTTCTATGGCTTTTTTAATCCTTTTGACTTACAGTCACGTTCATAAATTTCCACCATTCTTATCTCGGTCTGCCTCTGATTACGCTATCACTCACTTGACGCTTAGCCTTTCTCCTTTTATTCTCTACGTATGCCCGAACTATCTCAACAGATGTCTTTTATTCTTGGCCAACAGCCCAAAAGTAAGAACTGCTTTTAACTCCTGTTATAAGAGCCCTGGTGTACGTTAGAACTTGAAATCATGACCTCTACAGTTTCGTGATGAGAAGACGGATTTGCAGCATACAATCAAATCCAACAGAAATCGTTCATGCGATCCTGTCTAATTACGTTAGGATTCCTCCAATTCAGGATAAAGGCCAAGGAAAGCCATGTTCAAAACTGGTCTTATATCGGGAGTTGAGTGTAGTGAAATTCAAGCGAGGATTATAATCCCCTCTTCTCTTAGAAAATTATTAGCAAATTGTGTATCTAGGAGTGAAACATTTTTTTTATCCGAGCGTAAGTCCGCAATGACGAAGCTATTTCTAAGCACGCGAGAATAAAAAGACGTTTGACTCTTTGATAACAATGATACTTAATGTAACAAAGGTATGATTCACAAGTTTATGACGTCTGACATTTGAGGTTAGGTTGATGCGTTCCATTATCGTACATGCACGACAGCGGAGATGGCACAAGTGGAGAGCTATTATGATAATCTGATGATCACAATCGTAATCCGCACCACGCTGCATATGCGCATACGCTCTTCAGTCCCTGTTGTATAAAAATGAATACTTTCAGAAATAAAAGGACGCTAATAAAACGAGTATCTAAATCAGGCCTGCGTTACATAAAATATTATAGATTAACTCTCGCAATAATTCAGAAATCCAGAAACGTTTGACTTTTTTAGAAACATTTATGTAAATTGTTATTCATTAGATAATGACATCGATGGCAATTGCATCATATTATAAAATATTATAAAATATTATAAATGATTAAAAATTCGATAAATAATGTTTAAGATTCCGTGGTTTGCACAAGATTTCGTTATGAATTACAAGGGATTGAATGAGAATGCACAAGATAGCACAATATGCATGGAGGTGTACACCAGATTGCATGAATTAACCCCATCAGAGTTTGCCCTTAATTCTGTGGTACTAAGAGGTTTTCATCATCCTTTTTTTATTCTGATTTAAAGAGGGACACTTGGGCTCGTCGATCGATGCGGTAGAACCTGAAAATCCAATAATATATAAATAAAAATAAATGATTAATTGAAAATAAGAAATCAAATTTAAAAAAGCATTTAGAACTTATATTTCATGCTATAGTAAAAAAATCTTCTCTTCTCTCTTTGATGACTTGCATCCTGAAAATTTTCTCGAACAATGCCTCAAAGTATTGTTTAAAAATATTCCTTTAAATTTAAATTTAACATTTTATATTAAACTTTTAGGAGACGAAAGATCTTTTGACAATCTAAAAAGTAAAATGAGAAGTAAAAAACAGTGGACTTACCTGGAGCAGTTTTCGTAAAGGTCTTAAATTCACCGCAGGATTTTGAAGAGTATGTTATTTGACATAAATACATTATGTGACATTTAATATGCTGCGTTTTTCAAAAAGTAACAGTAGATAAGTAAAAAATGGGAATTAAGAAGTAAGAAGTAAGGAATAAGAAGTGAGAAAAGTGTATAAAATCGAACCCCTGGCAATTGTAAAATACACCTTTGACGAAAATGTCACTTACGTAAGACTTTGCTTAATATGGCAGTTATGACGTGCATAAGAAAAGTGGAATTAAATTACGTTAGGATATAACTTGTAATCTTATATATAAAATATTGGAAGTGGAAATAAATATCGGATAAATTAAACATTGAAACACAGAAAAAACTAGGAGTTCAATCATGTTGCGGCACAAATGAAAGTTGGTTTCATTTGGAACTTGAGCTTCAATAGATACCTGTAGAGACCCAAATGGGTTCGTTCAGAGCGCACTTGAAAAGAACAGCATTAACAGCATCAAGGCCCATTCAGAAGCCAACATGGACATAGGAAACACGGGACTAGGCATGCCATCCTAACCTGGGCTAGCGGGGTTGAATTCACGGGAGGGGAGAGAATTCCATGAGTGGGGAGAGCCGCCATCTTACGATGTGCCATTTGATTATGCGCACGAACATTTTTGCCGATAAACTGTGCATGAAAATATAAACATGTGAGCGCTGCCATGTTTGTCGCGGGACATCAAAAGGTGGCGGATCTACCCCCTCATTGCATCACCCTCGCAATGGCATGCCTAGTCCCTTGTTTCGTAGTCCATGCAAGCCAACCGTTTGCAAAATCGGGTTGGTAAGTTAGCAATTTACAAAATATATCGGTAAAGCAAACACAAATGATATTAATATTTATTCATTTTTCTTCTTACTTGTTAAGGTTCACTTATTTTAGAATTTTTAGCACAAAATTGGCTTAAGCCTACACCATCTTTAAATTACCATGATTTAAAATCATTGTTCAATTTATAATTGGAAATGTGATAAAAAATGTTCCCTAAAAGTACACTAATGTACAACTATATTATTTTCAGTTCTAATAAAGATATTAAAGCGTTTGAAACTGCGAAATGTAACGGACAGGCTCTGTAATTGAAAATAATTACAGAGCCTATCCGTTACAGTTTGCAGTTTGAATCGCTTTATTATCTTTATTAGAACTGAAGATAATATAGTTGCACATTTTTGTACTTTTAAGCAACAATTTTTATTATTTCTCAATTTTGTCAACTGCAATTGGTTCACAAAAGTTTTCCTCATACTCATGAATGTTTTCAAAATGTTCTTTTTGCTCCTTGTAGAAGAAATAACGCTCTAAACCTGACTGTTCTTCAAAGCACCCGAAAATACTTCCTTTTTTTACATTTTTCAGTCTGCAAAACACAAACATTTTTTTACAGGAACGTCTTTAAGCTTATTTACGCAGAACACTTTTAGCTTTCATATGATCACTTGCTGCTGTTTGTGATTTGAACTAGCTTTCTTGTAACTTTGGGTAAAGGGTGGTTTTTTAATGTTAAGGGATGCCATAGGTAAACTGATTTTGGGAACATTAGAGCCTATAATTAGCCCTCAATTCTGATGTACTCACTTTTGTGATTAGTGCATATTTATTTCTTATAGTA
Source organism: Belonocnema kinseyi (assembly GCF_010883055.1). Taxonomy (NCBI): domain Eukaryota; kingdom Metazoa; phylum Arthropoda; class Insecta; order Hymenoptera; family Cynipidae; genus Belonocnema; species Belonocnema kinseyi. Next base: position 100,054,702 of record NC_046662.1, read on the forward strand.
GTTTGTTGTAATAGGGGTTGTTTTTTTTTTAAATTGCGATGGGGGTCTTGCTGCAAGAGCCTTAAGCTTTACGTAAAGCTGGCTAAAGAAGAAGCCGCGTCGCACGAACAAAAAGCGGCAATTGATGTTTATCCTTAACCTGATGATGATCGAGCACCAACACATTCTCCAGAGGCAAATGGTTTAATACAACTAGAGGCAGGAGCGGAAGTTCAGCAAACATGAAGGCGGTTAAAATGGACATACCACAAAATAAAAATGTTATGCAACTTTATATTTTGGCAGCGAAAGTTGGGCAATGTGTGAGGAGAGAACATCAGCGACTCTTCTTACTTAAGTAACTTACTCAATTAATTCCTAGCCCCTAGAATAAATTAGAAGAATCAGGCAGACCGAAACCCCTCAACATCTGGGAACAGATTGCTTTCGGCAGTTGGAATAGCTTTCATAAAAATGAAAGTGGAAGAGCAGCTTGCTTATGATGAACTTCCCTTGGAAGATGTGTTCATCCGAGAACTGAATGAAGCTGAAGACATAGGTGCTAGGGACAATGTAAGTCAAGTACCGGATCCACGAAAACCACATCCGGAAATTTATAACGATAATTTGAGAAACTTCGTAAATCACAAGTTATGCAGTTGCAAAAATATTTTAACATCAAACGAGAAGCTGCGCTTTACAACACTATCTGTGAACCGGATCTTGATCAATATGAAGTGGATAACGAAGCATCCAATATTTGGCTGAATAGGGACGTACTGTTTCCAGAAACGGAAGGATTTGACATTGCAATTTAGGAAAAGGCTGTCAGCACCAAAAATCATCGCAAGCATATGTTACATCAAGACGTGGTTGACTGTTGCCGATTATGTGGAGATAATAACGATTTAATCGAGCACATTAATAATGGTTGTCGCGTAACTGCTCTTTATAGAATGGATGCCTTTCTTAGATACACGTATGATGCAGTAAAATGAAACGTCGATGAATCATCATCCTAGATCCTAGTTTATTTGTCATAAAACGATTTTGGCTGCAGCCGGCTTTGTTATAAATAGTATAAATTCTCTTATGCGACCCGCACAACAACATGAAGTCGTCATTTCTGCAGCTTATCTATACCGTGCCGCAAATAGTGCCACAGAAGAGCTTGGTCTCCCAGAACATCAGCTGAGCCTGCCGAAAAACATTCGTTTGGGAGACCCTGCCGAGAAACCTTGGTTTGGGAGACTCAGCCGAACACTTTCACATGAATGATACGGCAGCGCACTTACTTTTAAACCCATCATGAAGAGAACTTGATGCATAGCCAACTCGAACACTGCCGATATTCTTGCAGCGGGATATGGGCTTCTTGTAGGTGCAGAGTCTTACGTATTGCGCTGCGGTCGTGTATGGCAGGATGATGAGCATAAAAATTGCAGTCCGGGCTGCTGACAACCATGCCCCAAGAAAAATGTCAGACCCTCCATGGAAGGAAATCAATCTTAGAGTGGGGGAGGGATATAGATTTTTAGAATAATCTAGAAATCCTGCGTCTAGCAATCACCCCAGGTCAAGAGCGTTACAAATTCACCATTTAAATCTCTCTACTCTGGGGTATTAGTATTCAGTTTTTTCGTTTCAGGCGTCATTTACTCCGCTGCCACTTTTATTGTGCATTTCTTCTAAACTATTTGTTGCTACTCTTTACTGTTCTGGCATACTTCTTCAGCGGCCTTTGTGTTCCTGTATTTCCTATTGTAAGATCATGCGTTTCTATGGCATTTGACATTTCTTCAAATGACAGTTTTGTTCACACATTGTAAACATTCTTTTCTCGGCTTGCCTCTGATTACGCTGCTTTTTGCTTTACCTCAATATAATTTTTTCGTTAGTCGTTTATCTTTCATTCTTTCAACATACCCAAACCATCACAACAAATTTCTTTCACACTTGTTAAAAAGTTTTTCATCTACATCACATTATCTAATAATTATCTCATTATAGACTTTGTCCATTAGCGTTTTACCGAACATAATGCGCAGGAATGTCATGCCAGTCGCGTTAATTTTACTCTTATCCTTTTCTTAGTAGATCCACTTCTCTTTAACGTACAGCAGATTTTGTTTGTTTTCAATAAATGAATTACTCTTTCATATAAATTTGCATTTTTAATGTATAATTATACATATACTTCGCTTGCTTGCGTTGCGACATTACAGTATCTAACCTAACTTCATCTATCCTTTCTTACAAAAATTGCTCACTCAGATGGCGACACTAGCTAATTATTCAAATTCAAATTCAAGTGAGCATGTAATATCAAACACACAGTTTAACCGCAAAATGTAATTTTTTATTTTGCATTATTTTTTTTATGCTGTCAAAATTTGAATTTTCTATTTTTCAATAAAATTGAAAAAGTTTTTATGATACTCTTGTACGGCATTCAAAAACAACATTTTTCTTATCCTGACTTTTTTTCATATCGTGTGTTATTTGGCTTAAAATGTTCATTTTCGTGTGTGCTATAAATAATTGTACAGAGAGTTTCTGAATATTGAAAAAAGTGGTATCAACAATTTTCAAAATACGCTCACTTTTTGAATTTTCATTTAAAATGGCAGGCTAACGAACCAGACTTTTAGTTTAGGACACTAAAAGATTATACTAAAGGCCAATCCAATCCGTTAATTCTTTCGGAAGTGTTCGTGCTACAAATTAAAAATCTACAGACACACACACACACACACAAATTGACAGGCTGACACATTTGTTAAAACTTGTTTTTCGGATTCAGGGGGTCTCAGGGGATTGACATATTTTATTATTTAATGTTGGCGCAATTTGTCGTAATTGAATATTTCTTTATATTAAATCAATGTATTAAGGTGTATTTTTTATCGAATTTTTCTTTTTCATATTCATCAACATTTTAAATTATATCGATTGTTCAAATTATATATGTATAATAAAAACCATGTTAAGTCCCGCGTGAAAAAAGTTTGCATGGCTCAAACATGGCAAGACCCTTGGAAATATCTGGCTAAAGCATATAGACCGTGGGCTGACAACGTAAATGGGAGCGTGGTACGGATAAGGCCAATTTTCACATGAGATGTTCGTCTAATGATGAGGAACATAAAAATGGGTGCCTGGCAGGTGTGAGTGGATGCGTTCACCTGTGGCGACCTGTCAAAAGTGCGAATTTTTGGCAGTTAACTTACGTGACTCGGATAAGGTTGAAAATTGGTGTACATTTAGGGGCTGACACTAGAAATAGCACCTGCGCATTGCCAGGCGCTTACCTGGATGCAAAAGTGTTGCCAGGCGGCTTCGAAGTCGCCGGAAACTCAGGTGAAATTTCTTGAAATTGATTTTACAGGAAAAAGTTCGAAACAAAAGTTGGTCCACTCCCGGAGATGCATATTTTCATTACTATATAATTTTTTGATAAAATTGATACTTTTGGAGAAAACATCGATTAAAGAAATACCATTACAATAAAAAGCCTTTTTTATTGACAACAAGTGATTTTTTCGAAAATTATTAAGAGACAAAAGGTACTCTATTACAGGTATGCTCCAAGATGAATAAGA
>NC_046662.1:100058382-100062664 GCF_010883055.1 Belonocnema kinseyi
TTGCATCCAGGTAAGTGCCTGGCAATGCGCAGGTGCTATTTCTAATGTCAGCCCCTACATGTACACCAATTTTCAACCTTATTCGAGTCACGTAAGTTAACTGCCAAAAATTCGCACCTTCGACAGGTCGCCACAGGTGAACGAATCCACTCACATCTGCCAGGCACCCATTTTCACGTTCCTCATCATCAGACGAACATCTCATGTGAAAATTGGCCTTATCCTTATCACGCTCCCTTTTACGTTGTCAGCCCACGGTATAATATGGGTCATGGCTGAATGGCAGCACGGCGCAAGCCTTGCTCCTGTCCGTTTCCCATGCTTAGGACACGCTAACCACAAATGAATATTGTTTAGACTATTTAGGTGTCAAGGAAAATGAGCTTGCGTTAAAAATGAGAATCTTAGGTTTGCCAATAGCCGACACGTCTCTAAATGGTAAGTTCGCTACCCGGGTGCACCGGTTCGCGCACCAGCTAGTGTAGCAAATATTCTACAAGAACTTTAAAAAAATTTTAACTATGCCAATTGCCAAAATAACTACCATTAGTGAGTCGACGAACCGGATACACCAGATTGAGCACCAGGTAGTATAATACATATTGTACGAGAACTTTTTAAAAATGTGAATCTTCTGAATAATGAAAACAATTCCAAATGGTGAGGCGACGACCCGGGTGAACCAGATCGCACCCCAGGTAGCTTAGCACGTATTCTACGAGAGCTTTTTCAAAATTTAGATTGTTCCAAAAGCCAAAATTTCTAGAAACTGTGAGTCGACCATCCGGGTGCACCAGGTAGAATTCCGTATTCTGCGAAAACTTTCAAAAAATTTATATTTTATGAATAATTAAAACAATTCCAAATAGTGAGTCGATGGCCCGAGTGCGCCAGATCGCGCCTCAGGTAGCCTAGTACGTATTCTACGAGAACTTTTAAAAAATTTAGATTGTTCCAACAGCCAAAATTACTCAAAATGGTGAGTTAACGATCCAAGTGCACCGGGTCGAGCACCAGGTAGTTTAATACGTTCTACGAGAATTTCTAAAAAATTTAAATTTTGTGAATAATGAAAACAGCTCCAAATGGTTAGTCAACGGCCCGGGTGCACCAGGTCGAGCCCCAGGTATCTTAGCACGTATTCTACAGGAACTTTTTTAAAATTTAGATTCTTTCAACAGCCAAAATTACTAAAAATTGTAAGTCCACAACCCAGGTGCACCAGGTCGCGCCCCAGGTAGCTTTGTACGTATTCTACGAGAACTCTTTCAAAATTTAGATTGTTTAACCCTTGAAGCGCCATGGGGGTCGTGGGCGATCCCAACTTCCGTTCGCGCAATTATAACAGAGCCCCATTTGTGAATATAAATTTGGTAGCACCCTCCATAGTTAGTTAAACATCTCTTCTTTGGACTTATACCATTGGCAAGTGGCTGCGTAGATTATTTGAGATCCAGCGTTCGTTGCAAGCAGTCGCTGCCTAGCTTGGGGTCGCCCACGAACCCACATGTCGCTTTGTAATATTTTCAAACGAATATTTTTATTTTTATAAAATATTGTATGTACTAGTGAAAAGAAGTGTAGGTATTGCAAAAAAAGTGTCCAGATTTTTTTCAAGCGTTTGTTTCTAATATATACAATTTTAAATGCCATTGACTGTCTCCAATCTCTGTACATTCAGCTCGTTACTCCTCATTTTTAAGAGAGGTATGCTAATGCAGTGATCCGCAAAGACATCCTGATGGGAATTGGAAGTATTCTTGGAAAACACCGGCTCTCTGAGGAAAAAAGAGAAAACTCTCATCTCGAAAAAAGAAAGAGGTGCTGCATGTACAGTAGAAAAGAAGACAAAAAGGCCGGAGAGGCTTGTCATTCGTGCAACCGCCCGGTGTGTCCAAAGCACCGGGTATTCATTCAAAATATTGAAAATTGACTGAGTTGTGATTTTTTGGTGAAAAAGGTCATTTTTCACGTTTTTGTAAAAAATTATTTTTTTCAACGCGCACCAAAAATGTTTTCATCAATATAACCTTATCTCCACACTAAAAGGATAGTTGGAGAGTATCCAATAATTTTGCTGAATGAAAATAACGAATACTCTCTTTGCAGGATGAAATTTTCTGGTGGGGTCGTCCACGACCCCACATGGCGCTTCGTGAAATTATTACATAGGATGGCGCTTTAAGGGTTAAATAGCCAAAATTACTCAAAATTATGCGTCGAAGATCCGGGTGCACCAGGACGATCAAAAGATAGTTTAATACGTATTCTACGAGAACTTTAAAAAAATTTAAATTTTGTGATTAATAAAAACAAATTCAAATGGTCAGTCGACAACCTGTGTGCACCAGGTCACCTCCCAGGTTGTTTAGCACGTCTTCTACGAGATCTCTTTCAAAATTTAGATTGTTTCAACAGCCCAAGTTACTAAAAATTGTGAGTTGACGATCTGGATACATCAGACCGAGCACCAGGTAGTATAATACGTATTTTACGAGAAATTAAAAAAAATGTAAAGTTTATGAATAATGAAAACAAATCCAAATGGTTAGTCGACGACCCGGACGCATCAGGTCGCGCCCCCAGATCGACTCTAATTTGTATTAAGTTTGGCTGTTAAAATAATATAAATTTTTAAAAAGTTCTCGTAGAATGCGTGCTACACTACCTAAGGTGCAACCTGGTTCACCCGGGTCGCGGACTCACCATTTGGAATGGTTTTCATTATTCACACAATTTAAATTTTTTAAAGTTCTCGTAGATTACGTATTATACTACCTTGTGTTCGTTTTGCCATGCTTGAGCCATGCAAACTTTTTTCACGCGGGTTATAATTTCATAACGAAGAATCTAGTTGCTCATTTGGGAAAACATATATACTACAATTGAAGCACAAATTACTTTATTGGAAACATGCATATTTTAATTCAAAAAAACATTTATTTGAATCAGTAGCATATTCTTTGCTTCTCTCTGAATTTTAATCAATGAAATGTCACTAATCGTAGTTAAATTTAACTTATTGAAATAACTAAACATCACGGTAAAAAAAATTGAGCTGTGACAGGGATATTATTCCTTATTATAGCCAAACATTTAGCTGAAAACGAACGAAGGAATTTAGAAAGATCCCTGGATCAGTGAAAATGAATATCCTTGACCATTTTCCATATACCAGGGATATCGTATAGTCAAACCCCTAATAAGTATAGCTATAATAGGGATATTAAGAATAGGTGTCTGAAGCAATTATCGGAAGAGCACCCGTGCATTATGGGAGAAGCGAAATAAAATGGCGACGGTCTACTCGGGAGCAGTGACAGTTGAGATTTAATTTGGACAATTAAACGCTTTTTACCACTTAAAATGTGCGCGAATGTTAATATTAAATAAAGTTTATGTTGCAGTAATAATATTTTCATTTGTTTCGATTGTAGGCGATAACTGTATTGAAATATCAAGAAACGCGATAAAAACAACAAACATGACCTCCAAATGCATTACACGGATTTCAGGGAAATTCATTTTCGCGATACCAGACGAAAAATTGGCTGCCGGAAGTTAATATATTTCTGTAACAACTAAATTTTTTTCTAATCTGAAGATAATATAATTATAAATAATCTGTCGAAAATAATAATCTTTCGAACTTAGCAATTTTGTACAAATTCCTGATTTACGAGAACTTTTTACATAAAGTAACTAAATGTGTAACTCTTCTAACTAAACGTTTTACCTAATCCAAGCGTACACTTTCTTTGAGTTTAATATATTCTCGATTCACTCGTTCACCTCAAGAATTTTTTTTTTCGTGTAGATCACTGATCAACAGTGAAAATTTACTTATTCATTTAGTGAGATAAACACTTTTGAAAGGTGGCACCACTGAACCGTGTCAATTTAGTAGTCATAATAAAATAAGATTTTAGTAGATTCAATCGAATAATTATTGTTAAAACTTAAAACCCATAAATGTGATCAAATATTCAAAAGGTGAATAGCGTTGATGCTTCTAAGTGACAAGTAAGCGCACACATAACTTTACTTTCATGATTCGACTGTCATGTGAGTCATTCGGTTGGTCTAGAATTCATATTTTTCTCTTTAATTAATACTTTCTGCATTTTTTCAATTTGGTATAAATAAACTTTCTTAAAATTGTGCTTCGATATGGAGTTATTGGGAAATTCGGAAACGTACTTAAAGATAAGTAATTCATAGCAATTCATTATAATTTCACGATAAAGGAAAGAAAACAAAGGAAATTTAAACCTACAAACTA
>NC_046662.1:100062764-100068562 GCF_010883055.1 Belonocnema kinseyi
AATCTCTATCCCATCCACACACTACTCCTTTCCCCTGCCGAGTGAGTCACGCCTACCCCGAAAGGGAAATGGCTTAATGGTGTAATAATAATAATAATATTCCTCTCTGACCAATAGGTTGTATTATCTATTCGCCCCAAATAATTATTCATTTACACATATTCAGGATTTTCATTGACTGTACCTGCGTAAAATTCATTTTTTACAAGTAATGTTTTTTTCAGAAGCAGGTGATTCGCGACAATTGCGGACTAGCATCATATCGCATCACATACTATTTTTTTAAACAACTGCGTGCGTATTACGCGAATAACTGACCGATTTTATTCGCACACTTTGCAAAGTCTGATTTTGCTCATTTTTATACAAAAAATTGACAATAAAACGTGTTACAACATGTCCTTGTAGTTGTCCAACTTATTTGTTTAGAATTTTTTAATAATTTTGCTCATAATGCATTTTAATTTTTAATAAACAAAGCCTCTTATTTATATTTTTTCAGTAAACTATTACTTTTGTTTAAGGCACCTATAGTGTTGAATGCGATAACAAAGTATTTTAGTATGAAAGAAAAAAATCCTAAGTCTAAATAATCGCGTTTTGCCCTATGTTCCCCTAATATAATTTTTAGAATTTTATGCTACGGGTATAAAGTATATACACTATGACTATATTATGCTATCTATAGGGCCATATAGATTAGAGCTCAATAAATTCTCGATATTTTAAGCAGTTTATAAGTTTATAGTCTGTTCACCGGAAGAAGGCCCAAACTTTGGGTATTCTGGTGAAAGAGTTTCCTTTCCCTTTTATACATTTTTATAGTTCCATATTTACTGCTTTTTTGGTGTCCTTCGAGAAAAGTTGATCGAAGGCTCGGTCGAAGGGTTGTGACCAGATGTTAGCAATAGCAGTCTCAAAGGTCTCAAGAAACCGGGCCTTCACGAAATCAATTTACGATAGGCTGCGTAAGCCGTAAACTCGTAAAGGTAAAGAGGGATCCGAAATTCGTCGACCGTTGGGGCCTTCTCTCACTGAACAGAGTTATTCAGTAATGAGAAATAGGTTGAAAAACGACGCGCCTGGCATTTTCATTTTAGAAGGCATTTTTCCAAGAAAAAAACGTCTAAAGTTGGCAAGTAGTGTCATAAACGCACGTGTTATACTTTTTCTTAAAATATGAAATATACCCACTTTCGTTTACTTTTGGTACGTGATGTCGGACCTGAGTCTATTGTAAATAGATTCAGTATAGTTTCTAATAATATATATCATTTGCACTCAAACCCGAAATTATGACCCGAGAATCTTATATGTATGTATAAAATTATAGATTATAGACAAAAATGATTTTATACTCAAATCATTCTAGTTGATTATTAGAATGGCAGTTAGCAACAAAAATGTCAATAATTTGTAAATTTGTAAATAGTTGATAAAATTATAAACAATTTTTTAAACTATCAAGGCCCATACAGGAAGATCAATAGAATAGACCGAAGAAAGCAGTTGTGTACTATTAAGGTTGAGAGCATTTTATTCAAAGATGATTTTTCTTAACAAAAAATTGGACAGTTCAATTGTTTAAATAATTTGCTGAATTATGTGAATTACAGCAATAGTGAAAACGCAATTGGATTCTATGGAAAAATTACAGAGTCCTAGAGCTATTCTTTTATTTATTAACAAAAATGGAAAACTTTTTATTTTGAAGTGTGCTGTTTTTTAAGAAATACTTTTATTTAATCAAAAATGCCTACAAATAGCCATCTATTTTGAATAGAAAATTAAAAAGTTAGAGCATTCTTTTTCTTCCTCAGGACTTTTTTCGACAGAAAGAAAATTATTAGAGTTATAGCATTTGCAAAACAACGGCACATGCTGCGAAGAAGATAAAAAGACAAAAGTTGTTAAACTCAGGAAAGAGCCACAAATTTGATATTAAGTATTTTTTGATAGGATTCGTGGTTTTTGTTTTAATCTTAAAAAATGACATGATAAATAAATAAATTAAATTTTTTGATAAAAGACACAAGATGCAATAAAATGCTTATGAACAACAGTGTTTTTATAGTAGATTAAAAAGTTTGCTTTTAACCTTTCTTTCTCACGAGACACATGACGGGAATGTGTTCGATAAAGCCGAAGGAGCTTTAACAAACGAGAATCCATAATCACTAAATTTCACTTGTTGATGGTTTGACTTTTAATTTTAAAAGTCCTGTGCAAAAATGTGGGGAATGTACAATGACTGAGCGAGTAGCGCGAGTTAAATATTGATAATTACATCATAACTATTGTTAATGTTTATTATTAGCTCAAAATCCTAAATGAATATCAGGATAACTTGCTCCCGATAGAATTCATTGCAAAAAACTAAAACATCCACGAATACAGGTTTCTTTAAAAATATATATTTGTTATACAAAATTAAATACATTCCCTATTAACAGTTACAAGCCAAATACAAAATATAAGCAATTTTATGTAAGAAATCAGTGTCTTCAACTTTTTCACATAATACTGAAGGATTCGTTTACATAAATTGTTTCTAAAAAATATATTGTTTAAACAGTTGAAAAATCAGATTTAAAAAATTTTTAAATTATCTTCTAATGAAATGCTCTCATGTCAATATTAACTTTTTTTGTTATGTGTATTGGTATTCCCATGGGCCCTAAAAGAATAAAAAATAGATAATAACTTTATAACTCGTTTATAAATTTGTATTTGATGTGAAATCTTTTATTGTCAATTAATAATTATATGACCAACAACGAGTTTATTCAAGTAATTTTTTCAGAGATAAAAAAGCATATTGATAAAATGGCTAAGTTTCCGGTCGTACTTGTTAGTGTATTATTGAACGTAAAAAGAAATGTTAAAATCGGCTTTGCCAGTTCTATTGGATATTTAATGTTGATAATTTCTAAAAAAAATAATTTCGGTTAAGAATTACAGGCTGTAAACTATTTTGAATAGTGGATGACAGATCTATTATTAATTGTTAATGCAATAATTCGAATTAAAAACGAATCGGATAAAATTTTCTTAGCAATATAAACTGGAGAAAAGAGTATTTATTTTGTTGGAAAAATAACAAATATATATGAGCGTTTGCAACACAAAAAAAAACTTCATGAATGTAACGGACCATTCAAATCACCAAAATCAGCGATTTGGGTTCACCACAGTCCTTTTATTCTCTCATTCAAAACTAAATCCCCTTTTCTCAGATTACTTTCTGAGAATTCGATGCTCCAGTTAGCCTTTTAAAGGTCTTAAGCCTTAAAATCGTCTAGAGTCTAGACCACTTCAAAAGAAGGCATTTTTAATATTCTTTTTAATCCACCTAAAATCTAAATGGTAGAAATGCGTGCGGGCGCGGTTCCGTTCGGTGTTCACCACTTGCTGCGCACCTGAGTGGCTGTGTCCTGTGTGGAGAACCGAGCGTACCGAGCATCTCCGAACCCATCCGATGTGCCAGCCGAGCGCGAATGCGGCTCTCCCCGCCAGTCGGAAATCGGCCAGCGTGACAATACGACGTGTGAGCGGAGTGAAGTTTGATGTACCAAATGTCTTGTCACACCTAGTTCAAGATCCTGTGTTCACATCAAAATTGCATCGTGCGTGTAGTGATTTTCGAAGTGACATTTTTTTCATATTAAAAAAAAACGTTGAAAGACTGTGCATACCTCCCTTGTCACGATGGCAGCCTCTTGGCATTCGGCTGCTGCTGTGATCCTTGTGCTGCTACACCTTGCAGGTGAGTGAAAAAAAACAATCTCCATCATGTGCGGCAGTCCACGTTCGATTTCGCTGCGTCTATTACCTTATTTATGATTCGGAACAAAAAGCTCCTACCCAACTTCGCTGCGCCGCTTTGCACTCTAGCAGGTGGTTGCATTCGTTAAATGCGTACAAATCCTGAGATCCAGTTCGTAAAAAAAGTTATTTAGTATTAAGTAGGCCACTATTTTTTTTCTTGTGCAAAATTTGTTTTGTGTGGAAAGATGTGTAACGAGTAGAATGTCATAATGCGCTTCCTAAGGTAGGGGAAAATTCTGTTTGCAAACAAAACAGGTGAGCCAAATGCCTAAAGGTTTTTACGTGGTTTGGTTCTTAAACCGTTTAAGTTGTGAAGCTATTGTGTTTACATTTGGACAAGTGGTAAAAAGGAAAATATCAAGAATTTCAGGAGCGTAGGGCCGTAGGTGGTACGAAATTAGTTTTTGATCGTTCAGCATCAATACTGTGTTGTGGATGAGTTGAAAATAACCTGTAAGTCCAGAACGGCGGTTAGTCGTTTGGAACCTCCGGAGATTTGGATTTTTGCAACCGGCGACACGCGTTCGAACTTAAACGACCGTTGAAATACGGTCTTCAAGTACATACATAGAACGGAAATAGAAAGAAAATTACAGTAGTATCTCTTCGGAATTATGAAGTATTCATTATTAAGCAATAATTTAAAATTTATTAAAGATTTTCAAAGTTTGTTTTTGTTGATTTTCATATAAAAAATTACAAAATAAATATGATTAACAATTATAAATTTCACAGCTTTCTTGTAGCCAGATAAAGATATAAGCTTGTTTGTTTTGTCTTAAAAATTGAGGTACAACTGGAGATGAGACCTTCAAAATAGAAATATCCGGATAAAAAATAAAGAGAAGTTTCATATTTAATAAAAATTATTTATATCTTGATATTCCCATTGTATGTCGTAAAAAAGAAGTGCATCCAAAATATATAATAAAAAAGGTACTTTCTATGATTTGTTTGCAAATTTTTAGTACAAAATAATACTAATTATTTTGCTTTCTCCATTTTAATTTCAATTATAGGCTATTTTCAAGGAGTTGATATTCATAAAGTTAAGGCTGTTAGAATGCAAACTGTTACCGTTAAAGATTACAACATTTCTAACAAGTAATGTGAAATCTTGATTATGTGTACAATATAAAACTAAAACTCTTGAATTTTAACGAGTTCAAATATAATGCAATCAAGATCGAAACATTAAAGTGAAACCTTGTCGAGGTTGTGTGGTTTGAAACTTAAATTGGATTTATGGAAAGTTTAATTTCAAGTTGAAAATGTTGTAAATTTAATGTGTAGCTGGAAAATTTTGAAGCTGGTAAACTGTTCTTTGGTCAGGTACTTTTTGACAAAAAAGGGATTTGGATTTGGCAAGAGCCTTTTAAATTAACAGTTGATGCATTATTGGCCTTTCTTATTTCCCAATATTGATATTGTAGACTTGGAACAATAAGCAAATGAGACTTTTTTTAATTCTTGAGAAAGTTGAGTAGGCCAGCTCTAAACCTGTTAGGAAATAACGATTCTTAGAGGAATAAGCGACTGTTGCACCTGTGACGCTATTCCCATGTGGACGATGATACTTGGTTAGTAGAGGGAGGAATTTAATTAATTTGGAGATGTCTGCTTTGGACCGTCAGGAATATTGCTAGCCGTCGCTGATGGAGAAGCAGGTGGTGAGCGTGGAAGCGCGCCTTCCTTGCTCAGAGTAGTTATCATCAAATAAACCAAAATGCAAACGAATCTTCCCAGACATATTATTGAACATTTTTCAAATGAAGTTCTTCTGAGGAGTTATTTTAAATGCAATTCAGCAATATAGAAAGCTGGCTCTCAGATTTATGACTATTCTTTTTTCGAATTTAAACGAAATTCTTAAAGTCTTCTTAATAATTGAGAGAACCCATTTGTAAAGTTGGATTTTTCATTTCATTCTGTTAATTTATATTTTCAATTTTCAAGTGGTCATTTCGTTT
>NC_046662.1:100068662-100083487 GCF_010883055.1 Belonocnema kinseyi
ATCAGTGTGGAAATTTTTTTCTGAGGAAGGAATTAAAGCACAACTGTTTTCGTTCTGCGAAAGTATATGTACATTGAATATCCTTCAGTGTCACAAAGTAGCAATGGGTAGTCTGTTAGAAAGCAGACGTTTTTCCTTTAATCGTTTATCCAGTTCTTATTTACATTTAACGAGAGTAATTTATTTTAATTAGGGATCTCATCAATATGAATAGTTTCGTGCTATTTCTCATCTTTGCGATTCAAGGGGTTCTTCATCTTACTTTGCTTGTTCTTTAGCAAATTGACCTGAGTAAATGTAAAAGGAAGGAAAGTCATTTTCATAAAGAGTTGGCAAAAGGGTGAATATAGTTTCGGATTCACTATGGACGCAATTTGCATAAATTTGAGTAGATTTACTTAAGAAATAAAATTTAATTTAATATTATAAATAAGTTCTCTGAAATAAACGGAAAAGTGTTTCCGACTTCCATTGAGACCGCTGGACCGCAAAATGACAGACTTTACACAAGAAATTGATGTATCCTTACTATTAGTGAAAGGAATGTTAATAAATAAAAAAATCATAACGTCACCTCTAGCTGGGATGGATTTGAATATATTTTATTTCTAATATTTCCTGAATCAGTAATTTATTTAAAATTTGCAATCTTTTGTTTTGATATCGTGTTTTCAATTCTTTAAGTTCTAACATCTTGCAAGTTAAAATTATTAATTTCTGAAGTCGTGTATTTCATGCGGAAAATGATGTTTCTTGAATGTACATAATACATGTATATAATTTGTGCAAGGTAGCTTGTTTCAACCATTTAAAAAAAAAACTGAAATTTATTTCACCAAATTGATGTTTCGATCTTATACTGAACATCGTATTTCCAAAAATTCTGAGAGACCATCAAAATTCGATTGGATGTATATTCTTGTAACAGACTTTTTAAGTTACAGTAATATTATATTTAAAATATTACAAAAGTTTTCCTTATATAAACAAATTAAAACGTTTTTTAAATTTTATAAATCGCTCACGGTAGGCTCATCAGAAGTTCTTTAATTATTATGCGTCTTCATATTCTTAATTGTCTACCTAGTTAAGTAATAGTCAAAGATTAAGTTTCTCAAAGCTCTGTAGGCTTTTACGTACACATTCTGATCGTGACATTCTCTCTGCGCGCTCGATTTCCGCCAGAAATTTGTAAACAGGTTTTGTTGGATTTTTTTTTCGTAACTTTCGTTGTTTTTCCACACATTTTTTCATCTTACTTTTTTCAACGTTATTTTTCACGAATAAAACAAAAAGTACGCGTCCTATCAAGAAGTGATTCTTAACGAAATTGTAGATCTTTTTGGGGATAACCATTTTTGTTAATTCATCTTTTTTTGTATCCTACATAGTTTGTCCACAAAATGGAATTTTTTATTTTCCATTATTTTTTGTGCAATAAAAATTTGAATTTTCGTTTTTTGAAGGAAATCCAAAAATTTGTTATGATAATCTTGTAGGGATTTCAAAAATAAAGGTTTTTCTTTTCTTGACTTTTTTTCATATCGTGCGTTTTTCGGCTTCAAATTTTGTTTTTCGGTTGATTAAAAAAATTTTGAAAACGCTATAACTCTAAAAATTTTCTTTTTATCGAAAAAAGTCATTAGGATAAAATTTTTGTTCTTCTCAATACTATAAATATCCGTGCATAGAATTTTCAAATTCAGAAAAGTGATCTCAAAAATTGTCAAATTGCGCTAACTTTTTGAATTTTTATTAAAAATGGCTGGTTAACGAACTCGTCTTTTCTTTTAGGACCTAGAAAAAGTGTGCCAAAGATGGATTTGATTCGTTCATTTTTTCGAGAGTTATCGTGTTTACGGACGGACAGACAGACGCCATCGCGAAAACCTGATTTTCGGATTCAGGGGGTCTCGAAACGTGGAGATCCGTTGAAAAAGTATGATGTCAAATTTCCGACAATTCTAATACTTTCTCAATCATAAATAATGAGAATGTAAAGATTTTTTCGTATATAAATTAGAATGGTTTGGTTACAAATTTTAAAAGCGATAATGGTGGTTCATGAAAGAAAGGTCATCAATCAGTTTCGAAGATGCAAACAAATCATTTAGAGTAATTAATCCTTCAGAAGCTCGTTTAGGGCTAGCTTTACGAAAAATTCCGCAATACTAGCCCAAAGGCTATCTCGAAAATGCGAATATACTAGATCTAGTACTGCAGCATTCCTAATTTTCGTTAAGTTTTTCTCATAGAAATAAGGTTTTTTTTTTAATTTATAAATAAAAAAAGATCCTGTCTAATCAGCGAATCTAGTTCAAACTCTCATCAGGCCTCATTTAAGTCTTAAAAATCAATAAAAATGTAGTTACGACATAATAAAGCAAGAATCGTTTACCTTATGAATGACCGTCAGAATAAAATAAATAAATAAAATAATCCTTGATGAAGAAAATCTGATTTCTTCGCAAAAGTTTCGTTGTTAATTAACAAACTAACCCGGCTCTTCTCATCTTCCTGCTTCAAATCATAATCTTCAAGAAGTTTTCCTTGAAAGATTTTCTGAACTTACTTTCTCTTGTTCGTACAATATCCAGAATCGAGACTACAGCCCACCGGTTAGTACCGCTCGTTCGTTAACGGAAGTCGTGAAGTAAAAAACTTTAACTAAAAGAGGCGTTCTGCTTCTGGTGTAATGCTTCGTGAAGTGACTTGAGAAGTAGAGAAAATTGTCGGCGGATGAGGAAAATGCAGTTAAGAGTAAGTAAGAGCAAACGCTCCCCTTATTCACCTGCTGAGGCGTTGAAAGATGCACCTTGCACTCAAGAGGTCCCCTTGAACAATAGATAGATGTTTCCTCGGGTTCTCCGGGCCCTTGAAACCGCGGAGTGGTCCCAAGAAAAGTTGCCTGAGTGGCACCCTCTCTTTTGTATGCACAGCTAGCTGCCAGCAGCCTGTTTCCAGTCAAGGCCTCTTCATGGATTTCTTGAATCTACAGTCGCAAAGGCTTACTACAAAGTTCGCCTACCTGTATAAACCTGGCAAATTGTGTGAGCAGTAAAATGTCGTTTTCTGGCAAACTGGTTTTTGCCGCAGCCTGGAATGTCGATTAGCGTGACAAACACACAGGGAATTGCTTCAATTTCCTTCCCTTTTAAAGTCTTTACACGGATTTCAAAGTTCCAGCGTCTTCTTTATGTCCTTGCCTTTCCAAGATTTATGGGCAACGGTCCGAAAATAGTACCTTCCTTTCAGATCATTATCGCCGATTACAATGTTCTGTCAGTGGAACATAAATTAGTTTCTGCGTTTCAATTTTGTGAATATGTCGTTAAAGAACAAAATTTGCATGGGAGCAACGCCATCATGTGCGAATCAAAGGAAGTTACGATTCATTTGAATTAGTAGGAGGTAATTTTCTTTGTGTAACACGAGTATGATTTCTTCGCTTTTTCGTGTGTTTTTTAAAGAAGCACAGTAGGTCTTTGTTGGCAGGGAGGTACTCTTAGGGGCATTTAATGCAAAAATTCGATACATAAAGTTTTGTGTTTTGTTTGTATTTTTAGTGAGAGAAAAAATGAAGCCAATAACTTTGAATTTTAAATCTTACTTCATATCACATAAGGGCATGTGATACTAAGTCGTGTGGTCAATCGGGTTCAATTTCCTGGTTTTTTTTTCCACAAAAGTGAAAATTTGTTCAAACTTTATTCGGAGATGCTATAAAACATCATAACTGACGTCCCCGGACTTTTTGCGAGATAATCACAAAAAAAAAATTATTGTTCTAAATAAAAATTGTATGCATGTGCATTATTTTGAGGTTAGGATTGTTTTTCAGCTCGCTGTCATGCGGATTAATGTAGGTCACTGTCGTACCGATGCTGTCAGAAACACTCAAGAATAATTATGGGAGAGAATTGTAACACACATAACCCCATAACTTAAGCATTAGCATAACATGAGCTTGAAATGTTAAAGTTTGCGCCAACAACTTTGAATTTGAAATTTTTTTAATCGAATACAGTTCATTATTATATTTTACAATTTTATCTCAATTGAGAAGTATTAAAAGAAGAACGATTTTACGTTGACATATTTTTTCAAAACGAATAATGTCCAATTCGTATATTTAATTTAAACTATTTCCAATATAAATCGTTTAAGATTGAACAATTTGAAATTTAAAGTTAAAAGTCCTACCAGTTAAATAATTTGCAATACAATGCTCTATTTGGAATATGTTAAGTTTCAGTGGCCCTTTGAAATATTTAATTAAGATTATTTTAATTCCAAAATCAATCTATGAATATTCTCGAAAGCTCACAGCCTTACAGTTTTGAATAAAATTATTTTTGCATTTGAAGCATGTCAGATACTTCAGTGTACTGTTTTAATGGTGTTTTAACGAAAATTGTTTGTTTCCATTAAAATGGGAACTATTTTTATTCTAAGAACTGTAGCATAAAGAATTTCTGTATTTTTTTAAGGTAGTATCTTACAGAATTACGAAATTTGCTCTCTGGCGATAATTTTACGGAAATTTGCCTACCTGTCCTATCTTGTTCTAGGAATTATTGAGGAATATCACATTCTTATATCTTGCCGACCGATTATTAATAATATTATTATTACTTAATAAATTCTACTAAGACGAATGTATGGACAATTCTGTAATCCTACACTGAAAAAAATGGTATAGCTGTATGGTGTAGCATATTTCCTATAATTAGTTTGCTCGTACAGCTAAAATTTCTAACCTAAAATAATTGTAGCATCAGTTTTAGGCCTATAAATTGAAATGCATTTAAAAAATGTACCGCCTTGCATGTTCGCACAACACTAACACCCGACTTTTCCGTAAATACAAGAAGCTCGTGCCTCGTGTCGTGTGGCTTGTGAGAGTTAAAAAATGAATAATATATACAGTAATGAAACGACAATGACGGAACCGATTATGGAAATAAGAGATTTTTTTATTAGCTGTAACCTCCAGAATTGCATTAAAGCCTTCAAAGGAAAGTGAGTATTCTTTTATCAGTGAACGTATAACCTCAAAAAATTTTCGTATACAACTTTTTTCGATACACCCTTTGGAACATATTTATATGTATTGATTATAGCTGTTTTCAATTTGAGATTTTTAATAATTAAGTTATGTATGTATCTAATACATAATAAAGATTTAAGAATTTATATATATGGTTGATATAATTTTGCGTCATTATACCTAAAGATATATCGGCCTATTAGCTAGAAAAAATTATAGGCACTTCAGCCAGAAAACGCAGCTAGATAGGCTGTTAAGTTTAGCTATGTTTTTCACCTAGAATATCTAGCTGAACCTGGTTAGGTGTGACACCTATATCTGCTTAGCAATAGAAATATAGACATTACAGCTAAATTTTCTAGATACTGCACCTATATTTTGCCTGTGAGAAAATCTGTTCAATGCAGCTAACTATTTAGGAAGACGAAATCCAGCGATACTTTCTAGCTGGGATAGCAAGAATTCTAGGTAATATACTTTTAAAAAAATTTCAGTGTACTATCGGCGAGAAAATTCGAGACTTCTGGCTTTAACGTTAAAAAGTATGGGAGAAAAAATGGTAACTCAATGCATAAGGATCATTTTAAAGGTAAACATTTTTATTATTACACCATTAAGCCATTTCCCTTTCGGGGTAGGCATGACTCACTCGGTGGGGACGGATTAATGTGAGGAAAGGATAGAAAATTTTTAGAGTGATCCAGAATTCTCGTGTTATTTATGCAAATATAACGTTCGTTCCGCAAAACTGCTCCGACCCAGGTTGCTGATTGATCTCCCTAGCAATCACCACAAGTGTAGATCCTCACAAAGTCCTCATGTGAAGTTCACCACTGAGGTCCTTTAGTGTGTTGTACGTTGATAAATTTGAAGCGAATATACAAAAAAAATTGTATAGACTACAGGCCCGAAATTCTGATAAAAAGTAAGGAAATTTGAGCTATGTAGACCTGACAGCTTTTAATGTCAGCGAACTTTGTAGCATAGTTTTTTTATAGAAAAAATAATAATAGTAAAAACATGAAAAATAGAGGTGCCTTATTTCATTTGTGGATCTGCAAGTTATACATAATTACTTGGCATATTCGTTTCAGGCTCATTAACGTACATTATTTTGACCTTTAAAATGATCCTTCATTTAATGAGTTATATTCTTTCTTCACTTAAATTTTTAACGCCAAAGCCAAAGAACTTGAATTTTCTTGAAAGTACTAAATGCTAGTATTAATAGCTTCACCTTTATTTGGCAGGTTTAATCATACAGACAATTTTCTAATGAATGCACTCTCATTTACAATTCTTCTAATGTTCCGAATTAATCCATTTAGAATTAAAAACATTCAAACGGAAAGTTTGAATTTAAAAGTTTAAATGCTTCTCGTTTTAGAGACGTTCTCATTTTCCCCGTAGTTTCCTTTTGAATTTTTCAAAATTGTATACAATCTCAAAATTTCTTGACCTATTTACCGGTGCTCGATTTGGAATTATATTTGAAGAAATGATTATTATATCAAATAAAGCTTGAATAGAACATGTATTGTAATATATGTGACTGGATAAAATGTATAGTATTGTAAGTTGTTTGCCCTCATGTAACGAAGAAATAAATTCTGGAGCCGTTGGGTAAGGTATTGAACAAGTAAATCAGGCTTAAAATAATGCAGTGTATTTACTTAGCAATATTTCATGATGCATAATTTGAATTGATGAAAACAGAGAGCAGAAGATCGTATAAGGCAATTAGGAGATGTACCTGAAGTTCCGAACGTTCAGATGAACGAAATTTTTTACTGATAATTATGTAAACTATAAAAAGGGCTAAAATGTTTGTTCATTTATATTGGAATTCATTTATTATTGAAACAGAATTATAATGTATATTTTAAAATGGAGTTGGAACAATATTGATGGATAAAATAAAAATGGGGAAAAATATTTCGTTCATTTAAACGTACGGAACTTCAGGAGACATTTCAGTACGCACGTATAAGCGCAGGAAATATAAATTCGCGGTCCATCACAATGAGTACAATGGCTTACGTTATCACCTTTGCTCGAGGAAAACATGGACGACCCAGTACTCTTGAGCATTGTTTAGTTAAAGAGTCACCAAGATAATGGCCAAACTGCCGGTTTGCGGCAATATTACCTTCGTACTCAAGAACGCACGTGCAGCCTGGATGCAGCACGATTCGAGAATTCCTATTTGTTCAAAACACTGCTCTGAAATTCCAGCGAGGTCTACTTCTGTTACACTCAAACTTGTTTCAAGTGCAAGAACATAATTTAGGATGCATTTAACTAAGATTTACATTTTGCTGAAGGCAACTTTTTTGATACCCTTATCGTCGTTGTACTCAAAAAGACTAATAATTTATCCTTATGATCTTTCACGATACATCGAAAATAAACTGATTTATATCATTTTCAAAATTCAAAAAGACAAAAGAAAATAAACATTTTAAGCCAAACAATGAACGACGTGGAAAAATGTCAAGAGAACACAAACGTTACTTTTTTGAAGCTGTGCAAGATTATCATATCTTTTTCGCTTTGCGTGAAAAATCGGAAATTCAAAATTAAAAAAGGGCAAACAAATGAAACTTTAAAAATTCCATTTTGTCGTCAACTGTGTAAGATACGAAAAAGATGAAGTAACAAGAATTATGCACTTAAAAAATATCTGCAAATTTGTAATGGGTCACTTTTTTATAGGGCACGTAGTTTTTGTTTTATTTATAAAAAGACAACATTGACATTGAAAACTGAAATTTTTGGAGAAATGACACAGGCTATGAAAAAAGAGTAAAAGAAAAGTTGTTCGCCCCAAGAAGATTTATAAATTTGTTATTAATTATTTCTGTATAAAACGCTGAGTTTTGGTTTTAGCGTTAAACAATACGCACTGCCCATGGTGACGGAAATTTCCGCAACATTAAGCCCTTTTCCATCTCGTGCATGGTTAACATTACGGAAAATTCCGTAACCATAGACAGTGTCCAAAAAATACGACTGAAACTAAACAAATTCTTGCACAAACGAAACAAGCCTTATGGAAAAAATGAATAGAAAAAAGTTGCTCATCCAAAAAAGTGCTACAAATTTTTAATTACTAGCTTTTTGATAGGACGCGTTGTTTTTGTTTGAAGGGGTAACACACGGAGAAAAATATTTGGTTAATTGTGCTAAGAATTTGAGAAGTTTTCACTATTTCACATAGTAAATTGGTGACACATAGAGCTAAAATAATGTATAGTATGAAGTCAAGAGATTTTACACCAACAAAAACAGCATCATATGTTATGCTACATAGTAGTTTCAATCATTATTACTAATACACAGTGCACATGTGTATCCCGTGCAGAGTAGCCTTATGCGCTATGCTACATGGTAAATTCTACTACTTCAAACTGTTTAGTGTGCTCTTGCCAGACACCTGCGAGAACCATAGTAAAAATAGATTTCATACTATGATATATGGTAAATTGAACTTTCCTAAATATCTAAAAGTACTGTATTGAATAATTTGTAGTACTATACCAAATAGTGATTGTAATTGCTTAAAATATGAAGTGTGGCATTTTTGATAGCTCTTAACGCTAGGTAGAAAAGCTGATTATATTGTGTTATTTTCTCATAAAAGTACAATTAAAATTGATTTATTATTATATATGTTTATCTGTATTTCGTTCTCAGTTATTTATTAGTTTTTTTTTTCTATCTACATCATAGACCAATTCCAAATTTCTAATTGGCTCCTCAAATACAATGACAGGCTGAAATCGAAGTCCTTTTCCATGAAGTTGATCTAGCTTGTCCTTTAAAACTTGATCTATATCTGAAGCTTTCTGCAAAACAGTTAATATCATGTATTAGGTCAAATATTTTCAGAACAGTGCCATACTACATCTGTGTGGGTGTTATTAGCGTTGACAATAAAGAGCATGTCACTGCATTTTGATTTTCTGCGAAAAGAAAAGTTTCGTAAATGAAGAGTGTGCTAGAATAATTTTTTTCTGCTATTCAAAATTAAAATACAATAAGAAAGGCTAAAGATATGCTAAATAGAGGTTTTAAATAACTTCAGAGACACGTCTGATGACTGCAAGTACTAAATTCAAATTGTTGACCTGATGAAGAATTTCCACTATCCATGTATCTCTCTCTATCCTACGAATTTGCCGAAAAAATTCTGGGAAATATACCTGCTCTTGGATGTACATCTGCCTGATGCAGTAATATACATATAATGCAATCTTCTCAATTTGACATAGTTCAAATTTCTGGAAACATAATAAAATATGCCAGTGAGTTTATAGAACCTGCAATGAGCCTACGTTTATAAGATTTCTGAAATTAAGAAGACTTAACTCTAAATTCTATGAAAATTGAAATCAATAAGAAACGAATAAATAAGTTTGGATAATCACATGAAAAGTGGCCTTTATTTGTTCATTTATAAATTGTTTCCACAAGAAAATAATTAAAACTAAAATTTTCATTTTTCACATAAATAAATGATGAAGAAAATAGCATAAATTTATTAAATGTAAGTCATAATAAAATAATGTTTAAACAAGTTTGTGTTTTGGATAAACTAACCTTCAGGTAGAAAATTAATCCTTTTGATAGTTTGCCATGGAATATTCCAGTTTTTGCAACACATATACAATAAAATATTCAGTTTTACTTTTCACTGTTTTTATAAACAATGAAGTTATTGGCAAATTTGATAAATATCAACCAAAGAACTGAGTAACATGCGGATGTGCGATGATTCACGTTTCACATCACGACTGGTTATGGAATCTAGCTCCAAAAGTAAATGTTGATGCAAAAAAAGATCGTTAGGAGCGCATTTTATTATTTGAAATAGAAGTAACTACTTCTCGGATAGAATAATGTGCTGTGCAGCCAAAGAAATGATCATGCGGCACAGTTAATCTAAGCTACAGTGCAATGGAACTTCTACTAGGTGGAGTAGTATGAATTCGTATTATACCTTAGCGCTTGAGTACTCTCACAACTATTCATTTTGTGCAATGGTTGATGGCAAATATTATTTTTCATTTATAGCGCAAATCGCTATCGCATACAAGGCATTTTTCTTCATTTAATGTAGCATGATGTCCTCTCCTTCATCATAAATATTCTAAAAATATTGATTTCGCCCTCCTTACATCATATTTAGTGCTACTGTACATAAGGTATTATCTTTTGAGCAGTCAGATAAAAAATGCTATTTAGGATAAGATAAAATACATAGATACCTCTCAAAATACCCCACGATTTTTAGCATTTAGAACTTTAAAATATTGCTAATTTTATCATTTAGAAAAATAATGATTTTTACCATGCAGAAATAGTTCTAAATCCTGTGTAATAGCACTTTTTATCAGAATTTTATGTTCTTTCCACTATTCACCTAGTTCGTGTAAAACTTTACTAAGTGACATAGTACTTTTACCTCTGATTTTAAAAACTATTTTTCTCCGTGCACCACTATAGGATTTTGGGAAAATCGAATTTTTTTAGCTTAAACTATACTTTAGGATCATAAAAACCATATACAGTTGGGCCTATATATGGCGCAGGTATCGCAAATTAGAGATAACAATATTTCAATGTAAGTACTCGTAAAACTATAAACGCGTTTTTTTCGAAACACCTTTTTTGACACTCAACGAAATATTTTTCCCCATTTTTATTTTTTCCATCAATATTGTTCCCACTGCATTTTAAAACATGCATTATAATTCTGTTTCAATAATAAATGAATTCCAATATCAATGAAGAAACATTTTAGCCCTTTTTATAGTTTACATAATTATCAGTAAAAAATTTCGTTCATTTGAACGTTCGGAACTTCAGGTGCATGTACATGGATTTATTTGAAAAATTGACACTATGACTCTATGCAAGTACTTGGCCTTTTTTTATTTAATGTAAACTTTGTTATTATAAACAATTTACTGCTTATTATTATTTTTTTTTTTTTTGACAAAAAATCGATGCGTTTCTTCAAAAATGCACTATTTCTAAGAAATTTGATTTTTGAAAACTCCGTAATTCTAGAGTTCAAAAGTAGTTTGTAATAATTTGAGGTGAAGCAAAATTGAATTCCTAGTTTTTGTTCTGTATTCCCCTAATCGGTGTCTCCGTATCAGAGTTGTAGATGCTTCACTGTGACATATTTCCTCACACTGTTTGATTAAAATTGATGTTGTTCCACATATCTTTGAATTTGAATTTCATTCAACGTCATTCAGTCTGTTAGTGGGTAATTTTCTGAAAATAGGACTGGCGCAACTGTAGTCTCTTTTGAAGCTAGCAGATGAAGCCGGCTTGTGAGCAATTATTCATTGGTGAAAGGGATGATAAAAAATGTTAACTATAGCTTTTTCTGCTTTCCGCCCTTAACTTCTGATGCAGATGGAAACCTGAAAAAGCCTTACCTCATTAACCGATGTCGTTCTACCATGCTGAATATATTTTTCCTGTGCAGTAAAATAACTGTAATTACGATTTTCTTGTGAATAATAACGCTCTAAGCCGTTTTGTCTTATTACCCTAGAGTCCGTAGAGATTCTGCGTCTCTTCCTGCTATTACGTTATTTCCGTCCTCTTTAAAATGGTCCCCTTTAAGTTATGAGTCCATGACATGTATTAATTTTAGTCAGGCTTATGTTAGAATTTAATGTAATTTAAATAATAGAATACTAGAGGCTTTACTTAAATTGACGAATAGAATATTGTCTTGCTCTTTCTGTAAAATTTATATTGTGAGAAATATTTAATATCATAAATTATTTAAAAATTCATCTGCTTTCTCCTTATTACAATTAAATAACGTAACATTTCAAGCACAAGAATTATTGCTCTGTAGGGGAATGGGGGATAATACATTAAAAAAACGATTTTTTAATTATTTTTTTAAAGATCTGGTTAAAGTAAATGTATTTAAATGCTTTGCATGTTACAAAGTATTATTTAAAAAATAACTAGTAATTTTTTGTAGAAAAATATCGTGAAATAAGCCTAGAAGTGACTGATCAATTTCGAGTACGTCTCTTGAAAAAGATGATTTGCGGTTCCAGCGATATCTCAACGTAGATTTATCGGAAATCAAAAAAGTTGCAAAATTTAGTTGAAATATAAGCCCCCCCCCCCCTAACGATTATTTTTAGATTTGTTGTTGTCATTTTTGTGATCATTTGAAGTAAAATATGCGATTTTGTACGAAAAATGTCGTCTTTTTGTAAGTGAAAGACAACGTTAATATAAAAAAATGTAAACAAAAATATCGTTGGGGGGAGGATTTTTATATGCAGAAAAAGTTTACCAAGTTTTAGAAGGATCGGCTCAGTAGTTTTTTAAAAATCGCTGGAACGGACTTTTAAAAAGTGGTTTCGAGATAAACTCGTTTAAAAGTTTTAAACATTGAAAAAGTAAAGAAAAAATTAATTTTTTTAGCGATTTCAGCTGAAAAGTGTAGTAGTAGCTAGAAAGTGTAGTAAGAACTAATAAAAATTGTATTTTATAATATTTTTCATTGTGTTCTGGCACATTCCTATATTTTCAAGCGCAATTGTGGTCCATGAGGAGGGTCGGCTTTAAGTCTATAACTTCAAAAGTTCTGCTCCGATTGACTTAAAATGTTGACACAATATTTTTGAAATATTCTACAACAACAAAACAAAAAAAATTCAAGTGCTTATCCCCCATTCCCCCTTAAACAACTTGGAACTTTAAAAACTCGTTCACTCGAAGAAAAATTATGGTCGTGCCAACCAGAATTATGTTTACATCAAGTAGTATAGAATGATAAATATGCCCTTACTATAAGTTTTTGTGAAGAGTATCAGAACTTTCTGTTTGGCAATTTTCTGGTTAGTCTTATCAGAAATACGGTCAATTTTTTTGAAGAAAATATTCTAAACATAAAAGTAAGTTATAAATATACGATTAGTACTATTTGCCAAATATAGAATATATTTTCTCAGTCACGATCCATTGTTTTGTCGATTGAAGACCTTTCAGTTTCACGAAATAAAATAAAATATCAAAAATTTCAGGTAATTTTTCAGATGTATTTGATCAGAATGGGGTACTCTAACCTTCAATTTCGGATATTTCATTGTATTTCGTAAAACTAAAAGGTCTTCAACCGATAAAATAATGAAACAGAATTGCGCAAATGCATTCTACCCATGTCAAGATGTGCCAACTGTACGAACTTTCCTGGTATTTCCACACATCCTGGCATGGCTGTGGCGTCATGCTAAAAAAATTCAATCTGCCGAGAAATATTTTTGTTGTTTTTTTGATTCTATTGCATTGATTTATAGTTGACAAATTGTAATGTTTGAAGAAAATGCTATATTGGTCACGTCGTACATCAACAAAGACACTTCAAAACACTGGTATGCATGATGCGCAAATGCGTACACATTCTTACAGCGCGCGCATCGATACAAGGCCGAGGCAGTCAATTAACGTCGCTTAACAAAAATGACTTGCCGACTGACGTTAGAAGTAGCCACTGCACCCTTGAAATCCGCAAATGTTTACGTTCCACTGCCCTTTAACCCTTGTGTGCACACCTAACTTTATCCACGTCCGCACACCCAGGGTACCCGTGTACCCACCTCTCTTTTTTCAATTTTGTAAATATGTATGAGATACAAATTTTTTTTTTCGTTTATGCCAATAAATCAACATCAGAAGTAAGTGCCAGATGCATTTTCAAAACAATATACATACTGTAGCTCGTTTAAAAGGAGAAGGGAAGGGGTTGCCGTGAGTGGGTACAGCCTGCGACATCGTTGTAGTCAGTGCAAATCGTCTTTTTCGGTGGTCCTATCATTGCTCAACCCATTTCACGTAAATAAGTCAAATATCTTGATAAAGAAGGTATAATCCACTAAAAATTGAATTTTTTCTATGGTGGGTACCCTGGGTGTGTCCACCAAGACGGTATACTTGAAGTCGATTATTTTTGCAAAAAAAAAACTTAAATTAACTATATGCACGATTCGCTTATAATTGAACCAAATAAATATGATATGGAGGCCCGAAGCGGAATTTTTTTTATTCTAGTTACAAGCAAAAATGTACAGTGGTACATGGGTTCCCGTGTGTGCATACAAGGGTTAAATAATTTTGGCTATAGGGTCAGGATAAATAACTATATTAATTTTTAATTAAACCAAACATTTCGGCATACTATTCTGGTCCTCAACATTAGTTTTTTTTTTCTGTAGGGAAATTATTTCAAATTTGGTATAATCCTAGAGCGATCCACCGGGGTAGTGCGCTACCCCATTCAAACTTCAAGGTACGCTTCTGACTAAGGGCGCGTGCAGTTTGGTCCGGGACCATAACCATAATTCACTTCAACTATTCAGCAATCGACCTCAGTCAGCAAGCGAGATCATGTGTGTTTTGTATGAGTTCTGTGCGGACGTGAATATCGTTTGGGGTAGCGTTCTACCCCAGTTGACGGTTCAAGTTTGAGAATTATCTCAGTAATTCATAGGACAAATAGCAAAAATCTAAAACAATACCAGTAAAATTGATTATTAAAATTCAGATTCATTATAAATGATCAAAAATATTTATAAATACTCAAAAATGAGGAAATTATTACACCATTAAGCTATTTCCCTTTCGGGGTAGGCGTGACTCATTCGTCAGGGGAAAGGAGTAGTGTGTGGAAGGGATAGAGATTTTTCAGATTGATCCAGAATTCTCGTGCTATTTAAGTAAATAACAC
>NC_046662.1:100083587-100091178 GCF_010883055.1 Belonocnema kinseyi
GTCCTGGCATACTTCTCTAGCTTCTTTTATGTCCATGCATTTTTTCATGCAGGCTCTCGTGTTTCTGTGACTTCTTATGTTTCTTCTAAGTAGGGTCTCATTGAAATAATACTTACAATATGGCTATTCATTCTACAGCGGAGCAATTAAAGTACAGGGCCGTCCTGTGCTCTAATTCCTCCGCTGTAGAAAGAATAGCCATATTGTAAGTATTATTTCCTCATTTTTGAGTATTTATAAACATTTTGGAATATTTATAATAAATCTGAATTTTAATAATCAATTTTACTAGTATTTTTTAAGATTTTTGCCATTTGCCCGATTCCTCTAATTTCCTTTACTTCTTCTTTTCACATATTATATTTTTTTAGAAAAAATAAAAGTGGCTTATACTGCCGTACAAACTAAAAAGATACGTAAGTCCAATCTGACTTGAACTGAGAAAATCGAGAAAAACTTCTTGTCCAAAGAATCGAATAAAATTGTGGATAATTAAGATACGTTATTTGGGTAAGAATAATTTGCCTTTTCATATTTAGCAATAAAAAAATGATTTTTTAAAAACAATTTCTATTAAAAAATGGATTTGCGAGGTTTTACTAGTCGTGGAAGGTCAAAAATACAAGGCAAAAAGAACACAAGAGTCTCTTATTTCCCGTGAATTTCCTATCAGAGTCCGAGCTAATTTCCACGGCTAAAAGATACGTAAGGGCAAGCACTTCTTTTCGTTTGTCAATTTGCGTCGCACTCGGTCACTTTTACAACGCAAAAAAGACACAAAGTTCTTTAGGTTCTTTTTCATGTGTATGCTGATGACGTATTGCCTTCCTTGTACAACTTTTAGGACACGCAAAGTGCTTTGTGTATCTTTTTCTGTTGTATTTTTCAACTTTTTCGACTTTTCTCATTTATAAACAATCTCATTTTTCATAAAAATGTCACCTATGTATCTTTTTAGATTGGACGGCAGTATATGCCCTTAAAGTGTGACTATTCTTCTTTTGCAATCCGTTTTTTTTTAATCGGTCATATCCTTAAGAAACTGCATTGTACCGCGGTACAAGTTTGGGGTAGCGTACAACCCCGGTGGTCGGTTAGAGGATGAGCCAGCTACGTGGGTCGTTCTAGGGTTAATACAGTCTTAAATGTCTTTGGTAATGTTTGCGCGCAAAAAATTAGAAAATGTGTTACCCTTAAAATAATTGGAAAAAATAATAAAATTTGTAATATGATCTAAAAAACCAAATGTGTTATTCTTAAAATAATCGGGCAAATTAATCAATTTTGCAATATAATATAAGGGTCTAATGCAATTCTTAGAAATTAAAAATGTATTCTCCCAATGATAGTTGGGTGAATTTTGAAATGTTAAAGCACGAGATTATATCCAAATTTGAATTCGACTTCTAGTTTTTTGAGATTTTTGTCAACCAAACTTCTGGAAACTCTAATGCGTCTGCATTATGACAGACTGAAATGTGGAGCGTTTCTGTTTGGACGTCTGTTTAGTTTGAAAAATGCATAAAAAACCGAGATGAAAACGTATGCCTTTGGTTAACGTGATAAGTGGAAGAAGTTTCTTGTAAGCAGAGGAAAATCGGACCTTTTTCGAAGACATTGGGGTAAGAAGTAAGTTGGCGTATTGGGCAGGAAGGGACGGTTATAAAAATGAGAGAAACCACACATATTTTGTTAAAGGAAAGCTAGTGTTGTTGAGTTAACTTTTATTTTACTAAGCAATCTTGTTCATAAAATTGATATTGTTTGTCATTTTGTAAGAGTTGACGAGTATGAAGAAAGTTGCGCTGAAACGTTTGATTCAATTCCAAATTAATTGAATTATTTTTAAGATCCTAAAGCCAAAATTAACATCCAATATTATAAACGATTAAAAACTATTAGACCATTAATTATTGTTATCGTTACATTTTGAAATACATTGTAAAATTATTCATTTTTGAAGGGTTGGTATTTAAGAGATTTATGTTCCAGAAGTTTCAGAAAAAAAGTTTTCGGAATAAATTTCCTAAGTTATGTGTACCCACTTGTCTAACAAAATTCATATAAGTTTTCCGACTAAAGAAAAATGGTCCCACCTTAAACATACATAATAAGGAAAAAGTGACTTACTAAGGGTTTCAGCCAGTACCAAGTTTATAATCTGAAAAATTATAATATCCTGACATGATTAGGCTACTGGTTAATGGTTACTGACGAACATGTTCTAATCATATTATTTTAACTTGTCACCTGTTAAACTGCAAGCATACAGGCACACAAAAATAAAGTTTATTTTTGAAGGAAGAAATGGTGTTAAAATGTTCTGAAACAATATTCCAACAAAATCGGTTCATGTTGAGCCAGACGAATATCGAAAGTAATTCAATTGATTTTTAGTTTTTGCATTGATTAAGAGAGCGAACATAACTAAAGTTCGAAATGAAGTTGTAAGAAAATTACCTGAAACATAATTGAGTCCTCAGTTTTATAGTATCACTTTACGTGTTACCTGGCCCTGAGTCTGATCCACTAGTTGCTTCGCCAAAGAGCAAAAATCGTCATGTTCTTAGCAGACAAAAATTGAAGAATAAAAGAAAACAATGCGCTAAAAAATGATGACTTCATGTTCGCTGCTCTTAAGAATAGCGGAAAAGGTACCAGACAAGAAATGAAGCTGGAAAGAAATGTGAAGGAAGCCCTCTTGCATGGTTAAACCTGACAATACTTCTTGAGAGTTCAAAAAAATATATATAAAAAGTCGATGACCTCATCACCCTTGACTACAGACTATACAGTCAAAGCGGCGATCCTCGAAAAAGGATCATCGAGACCACGCTTTTATTTACAAGAGAAAAGAGAACGGCATTCTTTATCTTGTGACATCTCCTCACTCGTTCTCCATACCTGAATCACAGTCTTTTCTTTAGTAGAGCATTAGCCAAGCTGATTGTGAAGAATCTAGATAAGGAACTTATAAATACCTTTCTGAAAGACACTTTAAAGCTTCACCGTTCTACTTCGGTGGTTAACCGCAAATCTTTACGTGTTTACTACCTCATGAAGAAAACATGAAAAAATTGTAAACTGGTGTGAAGACTGTTACCTGTCCTTCTTGAGACAATAATGGCAAGGAATTGAGAATGGTCAGACTAAGAATAGCAGTTTTGTGATAGTGGGAAAAGATGGTCGAAAATGGTTGGCAAAAACTCGAAACTGCTTGCCGAATTTCAATGAAGAGGCTTAAGTGGGTCTATGGATATTCAGGAATGCGATACTAAACGATATTGACACCTCCAGTGAAAAATTAGAATTCATTAGCATTATTTAGAACTGTACCAGAGGCTCTTAGAAACAACTTAATTTCAGTTGTAGTATATACCATTTTACCAATTACTGTAAAAAACTAGAGCTATTTTCAATGCAAAACATTGAGAAGCTGTTAAGAACTGAGAAACATTGAAACTGCTTTTCATGCAAAACAAACCAAGAGATCAAGGAATGTATTTGTGATTGATACGAATTTTCAAAATGTATCAAAATGACTACCCCATATGTTATTCTCGTTCCTTTAAGGAGGCAATCTGCCATTTATTTTTTCTACAAAAACTCGAATTTTTTGAAAATGTATAGATTTGTGTAGTGATCTATGGTGCAGACATCGCCGTTGTAGAGCAAGAGGCTTACTATAGAAATATGGTATTTTTGGTATATTTTCGTAGCAAAAAAATAAATCGCATTTTTCTCCAAACAACGTTTTTTGATCTGGATCACATTCTAATGAAAAAATGTTGCACCTATCCAGCTGAAATTTGGTACAATTATTCTAAACATGTATAGTTTCAGTATGGACTAGTATTATAAATTGTTATCAATATTCAGTCGAGTGTTTAAACATTTAAAGTTAAAAAAAGGTCAAAAATGTAAAAAGTCCGCTATTTTGTTTTATGTTATCGCATGTGAATTATCCTCGTTCACACGATAGCTACAAGTTTATACACGGAAAAAATGTATACGTAAAAAAGTCGTGAACTAGAAGCTAGGTCTTGGATATGAGAAAAATTCATTGGACATTGATGTAATTTCGGAAATGATCTGCGAATTTTTCGAAACAATTGACGAACTCGATAATATAAGTCTAAAACCGTTCATCACTTTTTTCCCCTTAAATAATTACAAAAATATTATGAGTGATTGGTAAAAGTTTCACAGAGAACTCAAGAGCTTGCCCGACGGTGCGTATTTGCACGCGGATGTGTGGCTTAAGTTCGTCAGCAGTTCCGAGGATTCAAATCCTCAGAGTTGTGCGAATTTATAAATTAATATAAATTAAATCGCACAAATAAAATTTTATATTTGAGTCTACAATTTTCAGGAACTGTTCGTAGGAAATTCGTACTGTCCATAAAAAAGTTCCAAATTTATCCACACATTTTTCATAGAAAGAAGGATTTAATGTTTGATTTTTTATCACGTATCCGAGACCTAGCGACAAGTTCGTGACTTTTTTAAGGATAAATTTTTTTCGTGTATCTCACTAATTTCACAACTTTTTCTATTTGTGATGGCCCTAAAGGATTAGGGGATAAATACAGTCTAGGAATCAAGCTTAAAATAAATAATATTTCAGTAAGATTAAATCTTCTCTTTATTGAGAGGTCCTTTCTTTCAGAAAGAAGATGTAAGGCTAATTCAAACTAGTGGCATACGCATAAAATAAGGCTTTGGATTTAGTTACTCTCGATATGACTGTATATAATTCAGTTTTATAAATCGATGCATTTTTGTTCATTCATTCCAATAGGCCCGAAGTAGAAATGTCGTGTCAGCTAGATTCAAACAGGGATAACTTCAGGCTAACGTATAAGCGATATTTGTATTTTTTAAAATTTGCTGTATTACCTTCAGATCTCTTATTTTGTGTGCTGTAAGTTTAATTAATTTTAATTAATTAATTAAT
Source organism: Belonocnema kinseyi (assembly GCF_010883055.1). NCBI lineage: Eukaryota > Metazoa > Arthropoda > Insecta > Hymenoptera > Cynipidae > Belonocnema > Belonocnema kinseyi. Next base: position 100,088,545 of record NC_046662.1, read on the forward strand.
TAATTAATTTTACTATGAGAAAAAAATGTTCAAAGAAACTAATTGAAAATGGCAGACTGTCCCCTTACGGGCATATGTGTATTTCGAGGTTATGTGTGTTATGATTATCTCCCATAATTATTCTTGAGTGCTACCGAAAGCATCGGCGCGACAGAGACCTACATTATCGGAATGACAGAGAGCTGAACAACGACCCGAACCTCAAAATAGTACACCTGCATACAATTTTTATTTAGCGCAATAAACTTTTTTTTTATTCCTCAAAAAAGAGTGCGGGGACGTCCGTTATGATATTTTATAGCATCTCCGAATTCAGTTATAAAAAATTTTAATTTTTTTTGGAAAAAATCCGGGGAACTATAACCGATTGACCTCACAACGAAGTATCACATGCCGTTATATGCTATCTATAAATCTTAAATATTACAAAAATTGTATTAATATTATTTAGCAATTTTTTCTTTTAAATTTGTAGGCTGGGACAGGTGTGTAACAAGACATATTGCATACTTTTTTTATTTATAATTTCAAAATTATTTCGTCTGAAATTTTAAACTTTACTATAAATTGTGCTTTGCATAAGAATACATTACTGAGATAGTTTAAGAAAAACTTTATTATTCGAAAGAAAATTGGAAAATGACAAGGACAACATACGTCAATTTTTTGGCACTCACCCTTACACTGGGAAAAATGTTTGTTTGAATCAAACAAATTATTTCTTTAATATGGGGTCAAACAAAATTTTGTTTGATTCAAATAAATTTTTTGTTTGTCCTATTTCTCTGGTTCAAATAAATGTTTGGTGTGTTTAAATAAATTTCTTCTTTAAAATAAGTAAAGTTCTTCTTTACATTGAATATATACTTTTTAAATTAATTAAAGATTTTTTTCAAGTGAAGTAAATCTTTCTTTCTACACTTAACCTCAAAATTGAGCATTCTTTATAAAAATAATGTATAAGCTCGACAAAATGTTTATGGTTAATCATAAATATCATTGTATATGTAAAAGCAGAAACACTTATTCAATCCGAATGTTTAATTCTGGTTAATTTTTAACTCTGTGCTTCTCATTTCTGTATTGAACAATCATAAATTCGAATAATGAGAAATGAATCAGAGTCAGGCTTTTGAATTGAATGTATATATGTGTTACTGCTTTGAAGTATACAGTGATAATCCTATTCTAAAAAGACCATACCTATCGAATATCGAAATTATCGAAATATCTCGAAAAAGTGTAATGTAAATATGTGCAGAACCGATTCCTTATTGGTGGAGTGTAGTCAGGGAAAGCACGTGACTTTTGATGAACTTTTGCATCCAGGTAAGTGCCTGGCAATGCGCAGGTGCTATTTCTAATGTCAGCCCCTACATGTACACCGATTTTCAACCTTATCCGAGTCACGTAAGTTAACTGCCAAAAATTCGCACCTTTGACAGGTCGCCACAGGTAAACGCATCCACTCACACCTACCAGGCACCCATTTTTACGTTCCTCATCATCAGACGAACATCTCATGTGAAAATTGGCCTTATCCGTATCACGCTCCCATTTACGTTGTCAGCCCACGGTCTATAAAGCAATCACGACTATTTTACTCTTCTTTCCTATGGAATTTCACCGTAACCTCTTTGTATTTCCCCTTTGGCTGCTCCACGGGCTCCACTCTACTTCATTATTAAAAACTTAAAAGTGTATTTTCTTATTCTATCAAGATTTTTTCTCAAAGTGGAAAAGTGTATCCAGTAAGTGGATTGAACATCAAGGATGGAATCGGAGATTCTTTAGTGGTGGACTTGCTGTCAGGGAAAACACGTGGCGCTTTAAACCGTGATCTTATAAATACATGGTCTAGCCACTCTAGAGCAGTGGTCGGCACGCTCTTGCCCTGGGCAGGGTAGCCTGCCCTGGCTGCCCTGTGACCTACTCTCAGGGCAGTACCTGCGTGCTTGGCCAGATCATCCCTTTCCTCAGGGGTCCTTTGTTTTAAAATGGGGAAAAAATGTGAGATTAAAAAATTCGTAATTTTGCGATGAGTGACTTAAAAGTAATATATTTGGCATCTACGTATTGTTCCGATTCCAAAGACATGTAATTTGTCTATAAATTAAATTTTTTAGTATTATTTAGTATTTTTAGTATTAAATTGACTGTAAAGCTGATATTTCTTGATATTAAACTCCTTCAAATTTTTAACTTTTCTAGGCAAGTAATATATCATTGAAATCGGAAAAATTCGTAGATGCTGATAATGCTATTTTCAAATCGCTAATTTAAAAATTTTAAAGTTTTAAAATTTCCTTACTTTGACATGCCTGTGGACAAAAGACCCTTGCTGAAGTAAGCTCACTCACACTAAGGTACATAAATAGACCGAAAAGTAGTAGAAAAAATTAAGTCGGGTGGAGCCTGACCATACCTGAAAATGAAGCAAAAAGTTTGCCGACCACTGCTCTAGAGTCTAGCCCAGCGATTCCCAAACTTTTTATGGACTTTCTGGGGAGCGGCAGGGGCCCCACCCTCAATTTTTTTCACAATACTGGAACCCAAGTGACACACTGGACGCTAGTCGTTCGTGCTCGGTTGCTTGCTTCGCTGACCTTTTCGTTGTTAGAGAATTAGAGCCGG
>NC_046662.1:100091278-100108819 GCF_010883055.1 Belonocnema kinseyi
TGCAAGTTCATAACAATGAAAGAGTCATTCGTGGTAGGTACACGAAAGTCGAGGAAAGTAGCCTTCTGCTCGCAGCGGGGAGCCTGCCTCGGAGCCTGCCTACCTGCCCGGCCCGGGGTGGCATCCCCCTGCCGGCGGCACTAATTTGGGAATCGCTGGTGTAGCCACTTGAGAGCCCCGTTTCGTTCAAGTCACCCAACCGTTTAATGCCACCATTTTGTTTAATATTACCGCGCAGTTTGAGTTTGACGCGTACTCTTTGTACGACGAACTATATAGGACAATCAGTATGTAGAAAGAAATATTATGAAAATATTAAAAAAATGAATTCTAAAAAGAAGAAGACCCGATTCCTTATTGGTCAGACATATACCAAACCTTTCTAACCTTTTACGCTTCTGCCAGAAAAACAACACGAGCTATATAGTCAAAACTGTGAACATATGATCGTGACGAGTGTACCAACACAACAAAACAAAAACTTTAAAACTTGAATTTACGTAGCCCGCGAAAATTGAAAAGTCACCTTACTTTTTGAACACACGTCGTACTTTTTCCGAAAAAACTGGGACAGACCTGATTTTTTCGATAAGTGTCCTAATTGTGTTAGGCGGACGGCTTGAAAGTGATTAAAAGTTGTGTAAAGATTAAAGTTTATATATACGCTCGGATTTGAAAGGAATGAAAATTAAGTTTGGATTGGTTTCCAATTCACTCGGATAGAGGGAAAGTTTGTTTCCGATTGGATTATGATTCATTCGGTTTGCTTTTGGATTCACACTTATCCATTCGGACTGATGTCAGATTCATCGGATTTAATTCAAAAAGTCCCATTCATTTGAGAGATTTCGCGGGACGGATTGAAAAATGGATTCCGGATGCGTTCGTGTTGAATTTGGTGCTGATGCAAGAATGAATAAGGATTGCTAATTGAACCTCGGGTCCATTCGGATTGCATTTTGGGTTTTGAGACATGTATTGAGATTAAAATTTAATTTGAGATTGAAAGATTAAAAAGGGTTAAAGAGGATCGAAAAATTGCTTCAGATTGTTTTGAATTAATTCAAATTAGTCCAAATTAGTCCAAATTGTAAAAAAATTCATAATAACTTACAAAATATCTCAAATGACAAAAACACGCGCGCACGAGCGGACGATCGGTCTCGCTTTAATAGAAAAAAAACATAATTGATTTCATGAAACATTTTTATAAAGAAAGGACGTTAGTATTGAAAAAGACTTACATCCGAAATCTTCAATTCTATTCAAGGTAAAACCCCTAAACTTCAACTAGTTCATAAACTAGAGATATTGCGACCATTTTCAAATCAATTTATGATTTTATAGTAAATCAGAACCTTTAGAATAATACAACACTGAAAAAAATACGAATGACATCAAATAAATCAACTCATCAATTAATTTAGATTCTAAGTTAGTCCCTTGGGAACCGCCACACAGTAGGGTATTTTGGATTTGTTCGTGCAAATAATCGACGACTCTTCAATTTTCAACCGAATTGATTTTTTTTTAAATACTCATGAATAAATTTACTGTCGGAGAGATACGCCACTATTACGGTTTGAATCGTCAGTACGTCAAAAAAACGTCGACCAACGTCGGCAGTCGTTGACCGATTTTTAGGGTATTCAGATGTCAGTAATATTTGGTACTTCGTACAAACAATGCTTCATGCTCATTGTTATTTATGTTTTCAACTATTACAAGTGGAAACCTTTCTATTCTCATTCTATTTTTACAATAAAATTTTTAAGTAATAGTTAATAAAAGTTCATAACGTTAATACTTTAATTTTCAAATTATTCAACCGAGAAACGTTTATTCTGAAGAAATCAACGAAAAAGTATTTTATAGAATTTTAAATCTTTTTTCTTGCAGTTTTTATGTTTATTTTAATAAAATTCTTATTTAAATAATTAAATACCGACCAACATTTTTTTATCAATGTACTACGTATTATTTTAAAGTAAGGTTTCCGGACTCGTTGGATGAAAATGTTTGGGTGTGTGAGTATCTGCTCTGATTTATTAGTAAAATTAATAACAACAATAATTGAAGAAAGTTATATGTGATATGAAATTGTTATACCAGTAACATTATACTCTTTTCCATGGTTTTATAACTCGCGGAATCTGAGTTTTATGATTTTTATGTCTGCCGACGTTGGTCGACGTTTTTTTGACATACTGACGGTTCAACCCGTAATAGTGGCTTATCTCTCCGACAGTAAATTTATTCACGAGTATTTTTAAAAAATCAGTTTGGTTGAAAATTACGAACAAATCCAAAATACCCTACTGTGCGCCGGTGGCGCTTTAGCACGCCTAGCGACACTTTGTAGTATTGCTTTGTACTGTATTTTTTGTTTGAATCGAATACATATTTTTGTGAATTCGAATAAACAGGTTTTAAACAAATGCATTGTTTAATAAAAGTCAATTTTTTATTTAAATCAAACAAATTGAACTAAACAAATTATTTGCTTCAATCAATAAGGCCAATAGTTTCCATTTCTTAAAATTAAATAAACCTTTTTTTTTTAATAGTAGCAAAAAATTGGTTTGAGTCAATTATATGAATTCAAATAAATTTTGTTGTTTGATTCAAACAAACATTTTTCTGCGTGTATGCTGTTAACATTTATTTAGATTAACGTGCAATGATGTAAAAAATCGTAGATTTTTTGTCCATGAGATTTCCTATGATATCTATGATTGCATTTATGCATTACTGATACGCATCATATTACTTTGAAATTGATAAAGATAATGAACGCAGAAACATACACCTGAGATAAACGTCGCTAGCGAATATCCTACGAGTCAGCGACTTCCACGGTAATTTTATTAATTTTATGATAAGTAACCTTGGCGCTTCTTATCAAGATCTTCCACGTAATTAAACAATTATTGTAATCAAGAGATACATTTTTGCTTCGAAGAAAGTAAGCAATTTAAAAAAAAAGTATTAAATACCTAACATCATATAGTAAAATGTTAATTTTTTATAATCATAGACTTTTGAGAATGAAGATGATTTGAAATATGAATGCTAAACTTGAGAGAGCGGGTTAGTTATAATTTTACACATTTTAGAATGCCTAGGTCATCTATTACTCTTCATGAGTATCACACGAATTATAATAATCTCATGCAATCTTCCATACAGATGCGCATAGCAATAAAAGAATTTAAATTATGTAAACATTTTGCACTTTATCCGACGGAATTTTCGTTTTTGAAATATATTTGTGGAAACTGACTTTACAGGCTCCTGGTGAGCCGCCTGGGCGGAAACTGTAGAGCGAAACTGTACAGCAAACTGTTTTTTTTCCTCTCGAACACTTGTTTATGAATTACTAACGCGAGTAAACACGCATGTGCAAGAAAGGTAATCTTGCAAGAAAAAAAGACACAAGGAGAAAAGTTAAAAAGTTGCTACGTGTTATTACAAATAAAAAATTATCAGGACTTATTGAAATAAAAAAAAACTTTACTAAGTTCGAATATTTTGGAAATAAGCGAAAACGACATTTAAAACAAATTTAGCCAAGTTAATTTTTATTAAAATTAAAAAAAAAGTAGACCTTTTAACTGTTGAAAAAAAGCCATAAGCCACTATTTATGACTTACTTGTCTAGTACAACTGAAGACATTTTATAATTTATGTATAAAACAAGGACTAAAATGATTTTAATACGAATTAGGTAAATCATAATTTAACTTTTTTTTTTATATAAATTTGTTGCATTTAATTACTTGTTTGAAATGTTATATTATTCTATTTTAAGCAGCTGAAACGAAAAATGTTTTTATATGACCATTTTAAAATTGAAATATTTCTAATTGTGAAACAAAGGAATTTTCAATACTGAAATATTAAATTGCTCGTTTCTAAATGTTTTAAATTTAAACATTTCCTAAGTTTTGTAAACTTCAGTTAGAGATAGTATACAACTTTAAAATAAATTTAAATGCAACTTATTTTAGTTTTGCATGTTTTTGATTTGAAATTTTTGAACTTTAAAGGTTTTTAGTTTTAACTGTCTCGATATTTAACACAATCTAAAAATATAGATTTTCAATGCTTAATTTATGAATGGTATAGTTGATAAATAATTGTTTGATGTTAGTTTTTTGTCTAGTATCAATCTTTTTCTAAAATATTGATTTCATAAGTTGTGCAAAAATTTCTCTCTAGCTCCGCTGGAATTTGAATCCAGGTTGGGGACATTTTTTTCGCAACTTATGAAATTAGTATTAAAAAAAAATTGATATAAGGCCAGTGGACAAAGAAAACTAACATTAAATAATTACTTATGCATATATGTTTAGTTCACAGCTTGAAGTTATTTGATTTCAGTTAAAATAAAAAATTTTTTGAAATGTAATGGCTCGTATTTTCTCTTAGTCCATGGCCCGTGTAAAGTTAAATCTTTTCAATTAGTAATGAAGACTGCGCATAACTGTGAGTCATGTATAGTCTTGACACATGAAAGTAATGAAAGTACCTGGGTTGGGTTTGAGCACTGAATAAGGGGACAGATCGTTTTTATTTATATCTTATCGACGATAATGCCTTATCTGAATCGATCGCCTCTTTCCGCCGAATTATGTTAATACCAAACAGTCGAATATGGAATCAAGAAATTGCAGCTGTCTGGAAAAGCTACTTACTAATGCATTTCTTTCATTCGGGTCCGAGCTCAGATCCTATGCGTTTCTCGGTATCCTACCTTTTGTGAACAGTGAACAGATAGTCACAAATCCATATGCGCAATCACGTTTACGTTTGCATACCAGATAATGACCAGAATATCGATGGACTGCACAAAACTCCCGTTTCAACGTGCGTACTTTATACAAACAGAAACAGGAGATTTTTATGTCTGCACAAAGTATATTCGATTTTACGCAGTCAGGTATCAAACGAATAACGGAATTCTTTTCGAACATTTTGCACGATTTTCTCCTTTATTCCGTATGCAAAAATGTACTTTATCTCTGAAATTAAAATACAGTCAAATTTAGATGAAAAGAAACTTGATTGCAGCCTTCCGAGAATTGACGCTGAGCCCTGGTTTTTAAGTTCGGAAAGCCGCCTGAATTTGACCCGAAGGTTAGAACCAAAGCCCGGGCTCAAATCTAAGTTCGACTGTAAACATTTCATGTAACCAGTTGTGAAAGGGCAAATGCAGCGAGATATGTTTTCATTTACTCTAATTTCAAGCATTTATTTCAATTTTGCTCAGCACATTTCTCTTGCTTTATAATAACACGGAAAATTTTCATATAATATCAGAGACATGGTTGTAATTTGTAACGTATAAGTAGTCAATATAGTAGTCTAGTCTAGGCGTCCCGAAAAATATGCGTAGTTGGAAAAGGGAATTGACTTTTGAGACGACTAGCCAAGCTCACAAAAAATACTGGACTACTCATCCCGAATTTCGGGACAAGACACTTATTAACAGCAGCCTTTAAAAGACTTTGTATATCTGATAATATTACTGCGCTAATAATTAAAAATGGCAACGATGAGTAATTCATTTAATTTATCATCGGAAATTCTTATTTGGACTCACCGATACTGTTAAAAATGTTGTCTTAGTTTTCCCCCTTTTTTCTTGAAATCTCCCTTTTCTCCTATTATCAAAAAACTTCTCCTATTTCCCCTTTTCTCTTTAAATATACGATATTTGAAAATATAATATTTGAATTACGCGAAAAATTCTCAGAAATTAGTCAGTGTACCAATGACTGAATAGTAATTAAAACAATCACAACACTTGAATACAAATTTTATGAATAAATAAGGTAAACGTCTCAACTGCTGAACCATTACAAAATAAATACTCCTAAAAAAAGTTAGAAGCTGAAACATTTTAAAGCATGTTGAAAATGTGAAAACTGGAGACAGAAGTTATTATCTAATATAAAATTGGAACAATTCCGAAATATATAGTACTTTTTAAATAAATATTAGAAGTTGAACGCTTTTTAGTTTCAAATGTAGAAAGTTGGCACTTGTCCAAAGTAACTTGTGAGTTTGCATTCGAGATATGTGAAAAAAATTTTAATCAGTAAGATGTAACGATCTCAAATTCAAAATATTTCCTATTGGTTCAAAAATTACAACGGATTGGTTATATTTAAAGATATTACTAGTGGACTATATTAAGTTACGAACCTTAAAAATAAAGTTTTGCTCACTAACAATTTTTTTTTTGAATGTGCAAAAACCTGCTTTTTTTGTATTCAACTTGAACGAAAGAAACATTTTATAATTTTTCTTTTTCGGAAAAAGCATTTGACTTGCTTTAGTATTTTTGGGATTTCATTTTTTTGCGATTTTGGAACGTTATAAGCACCATTAAAAAAATTCCATGAATATAACATAAAAACATGTTTCTGTGGTTCAAACTAAAAAAATTTTAGGTTAGAATCAATCTAGGAAAGAAATATTTATCAGTACTATGTTAAACATGTGAAAATTGTATGTTTAACTCATTTTATTTTTTCTCGGTCTTTTTTATATCACTGTGAAATGTGAATGGATTTCCAACGACCTCAGTATATCCATATTTTAAAAATTAATTCGTCAATGACAGAAATCATTAAAAAATAATTTAAAATAATTTAAAATAATTTAAAAATATAACATTTCTTATAAAAAGAGTGTTTTATGTTCTGTTCGACATGCAAAAAATAAATGTTTAATCTTTCTATTATTCTCTCCCTTTCTCGTGAGAAAATGGCAATATTTCTCCTTTTTAGAGCTCCTTTTGCACTGTGATTGCTGCAAATTTGAAAATGAAACATTAAATCTATAAAAGTCTAAGCCATTAACTCCGCAAATTCTTAACATTATATTGTAATCGAACTTTAGAATACCGTGATTGAATTTCGTAGTACATTTGTGACACTTTATTTATTTTGTTAATTTGTCTTTAAAAATGTCTGTTCATTTACTATCCCTTGCGACTTATTTTCTTATTTTGCGTTAGATTGCCATCAATGTCCTGCACTGTACTCATAAACTTGTTTTAGTTCATTAATTTGACAGACATCTTAACGACCTGAAAGATTCGTGACGTCACTGAGAGCCCGTAGGATTAACTAGCTAAATACTTGACGTGAATTAAGCTCACGCCCACCAACAGATTCGTTAACGGTTAAAGTGCGGGTTATGAACTTACTAAAATAACACCAGGCTCTATTTGAACAAAATGCATAGCAACCACCGTTTCCAAATGAAAAAGAAACTAGTTTCGTATTACAAGTTCATTTCAAAGGAAAAATAAATCTTCTCTCTAAATTTGAATTAGTGAAAATTTCACTATTTCAATTAGTAAATGTATGGTTTACTAACAAAATAGTAATATTTTGAGGTTTTACTTTTAAAATAGTAAGTATTTTACTATCAAATTAGTAAAAATGTTACGAATATCAATTAGTAAACACGGTTCACTATTCTTTAGTAACTTCTATTTACTAATTCAATAGTAACCGAGTTCGATGACTAACGAATCAGTGAACGGTGGTGAGTTCGACCAATCATAAGTCATTTCCTTAGATGGCATTCTGCCGTTTCGAGCCAGTCCATGGCGCCAAGCGATGCCACGCCATTTGAGGTTGTGTTGGGTTATGCGTCGTACCAGAAGCGAAGTAAAGCTGTGTCGAAGGTCTCAAAATGTTGAATTGTGGTAAATAAGTGTATGGAAGAAATAATTTATTCTGATGTTATTGACTAAGTACATAATAATGGTACTTCGTCCAGCAATATGAAAAAAGTTGTTGATTTGTTGGACGCAGAAACTAACTATGGTACAAGTAGGCAAGGAATTAGTAGAAAAATGTCCACTAATCAAATCAGTAGTTTTCTACTAATCGTTAGTGACCGACTTCTTGCTAATTGAATTAGTGAAATTTTACTATCAAATAGTAAAATTTCACTAATTCAGATTTAGAGAGTTGTTATAATTTAAACTGAAATAAAAAAGGGGATATACTTTCAAAAAAGCCATCCTAATTAAAAGTCCCACAAGGATTTTTGGGAGAGGTTAATAAAAATTAAGTTATTAACCATTTTGTTGAAAAAAATCGTGTTTTTTCATAACAAATGTCGAAAAAAATAAATTTGAGACAGAAATGTTTTGTATAAAAATTGTAAATCTTATCGAAACTCATTTTTCGTCCTACGATTTGTCCCAAAAATTAATATTTGTCAAAAAAAAGTTAAAAAAATGAATTTTTAGACTTTTCTTTAGGGGCCGTTAGTATTCATACTAAGCTTGAACCCTAGGCCCCACGTTTTATATCGAAACTTCGGCTTCGATTTCATTTCATGAACGACTACATTAAAACAAAAAATACAAACATAATAATTAGATGCTTTACCTGTATAATAAAATTACTAATTTTTATTTTTTCAAGCATCAGAATGTGTCAACTCATTTCTCCTCCTTTTTGAAGATCCGCCCTTTAAAATGAATTAATATTTCACTCAATTCAAATCATCTTTTAAAGAAAAATCTGAAAATTCTATTTTTTCATTTTACTCGAAAAATCACAGATCGATATTTTATGTGATAAAAAAAAGGTTTTTTTTTTCAACAAAATTGGTCATTAATTTAATTTCTATTAACTTGCGCCATAAACCCTTTTGGCATTTACACCTAGGAAATTTCTTGAAGTAATCTTTGCCGAAGTACATCTAAAAAAAGACATTAACTGTTTAACGGCCAAGCCTTGATCCCGCCAAGTAAAAAAGCAGGAACAATGTATGATCGTGATTTGAGACTAAATATTCTCTCAAAACGAAATCCAGCTAAACGTTAAGCTGGGACAGCTAAACTATTTTTGATAGGGTGGAATATTTAATTATTCATAATTTAAGAATTCAAAATGGAAAAATGTTTAATTCGAAACATTCAATTTAAATTTGAAATCTTTGAAATAGTGCAATATTAACATTTGAATCTGATCAGTTCAAGCATGTAAAAATTAAATGTTCAAAGACAAACTTAATGGCAGTCCTTCTAAAATTGAAAGATTTTAGAAAGGCATCTTTTAAAATATAAAATTAAAGGAAGTCATATTGTGTAACAGAATTGCACAAAAAGTATTAAAGAAAGTATGTTTCCAAAAATCTTTAAAAAGAAACGTCAATTTATGTTACGTAATTTTAGAAAGAGACGTTAACCCGTTAACCATAGGGAGGGAGGTCGATTTGAACAAGGCGGAAATTTCGAATCAGTGCCATTTGCGAACCAAGCAAGTGAAGCAAGAACACGGGTCCTTACCCCCATATAAAAAAATTGTACTCTAGGATAGAAGCCTCACGCATAGTTTCGAGTCACTTGTATCTTTCAGTCAGTTATACTCTATAGTCTATACTCTATACCTATAGGGTGCAGTCAAAGTGCAGTTTGGGTCGATTTGACCTCCCCCTACGGTTTACGTATGTATTTCGATAGAAGACACTTGAGGTAAATTTACTTTTTTTCTGTACCAGCGAGATTAAGGTGAATTCACATATTACTCCTTATAAGTCAAAGTATAAAAATTCATTATTTATTACATTTCAATCAAGTTAGAACGATAATAGGAGCACGTACGATAACATGTGCATTTACCATACGATTTCACTTTATATTATTTGAATTAAAAAATCATGGTCCTCTGTGTCAATATTTAGATAAAAAAATAATTTTTTGTTACAAAATGAATGGTTTCGCATAGAACAATGTGTATATTTCTATCAAAATCTCCTACATTCACACCTAAAATAATGCATGAGTTCATGTTGAAAATTAAGGGTTTCAATTCCGTTAAAATTTCTTGCAACATATTTTCATTGAAAGATTTTCTATGAGTTTGTTTATTGTTAATTATATTAAGAATAATTTTAAAAAAACATATATTGCAAAATTGTACCGTTAAGTAGAAGGTTCAAACAAGAACCATGATTTTTTTCAGATTTTTAGGAACACATTTTTGATTTCTTAAAACATCGGGCCAACCCCCCCCCCCCACCCCTTCGGTTAAGTTGTGCAAAAAAAGCCCTACGGTTAACGGGTAGAATGAGATAATTGTTTCCAAAATAATGTAAAATTGAATGTTGGAAACAAAGAAAATAAATTTAAATTCATAACATGTACAGTTAATGATCAAAAAAGATGTTCCACAATATATGTTTACGATTTTTTAAGCCATGTTATAAAACATAAAAATCTAAGCATTTTTAAAGTGAAAGGTGAAAAGTGGAACAATTGAATGGAAATTATTCAACATTTTAAAAATATTTTGATAAAAAAAAAGTTAACACCTAGATTTATTAATAACACTTGAATAGATATTAGATAGATACCATCCGCTGTTGAACGCGGGTGATAGTATCACCCAGCGCCCCTTGATTCAGTAGCATTTTTTCTCAGTTTATAATGGAATACTAAAATCTTAGCAAACTGACGAATAAAAAGTTTGTATATTTTAAAGAGGAATCTGCAGAGACTTATGTAATGCAACATTTTCTTACTCTGGCGAATAAGGGGTGTTTTGCCTCAGGCATTCTTGTGAATAACTTTTTGAACAAGTCTCGTAATCAAACTTGCAGAAGAATCTGGTCGATACGTACTTCCCCAGAGTTTGTTATTGCACTCCCGCAAATGATGCAGTCTCATAAATATGTAAAGCGGCGAATGAATTTCAAGTTTTCTCGAGTTTCATCTCTTTATTGAAAAATTCTTCGAGGGGGAGATGAGTTTTCATAGATGAAAAATGTTCTGGTTTTTGTCGTAAGATTATAAGAAGACAGGGGAAATAATTAAAGAACCGACAAGTGTGGTCAAGTGCTTATCCCTCCCATGAACTGCTCTGTCCCCTTTTTAAGAGAGGTCATAAAACCTGATTTCAAGCACACGACGTATCGTAAATTTCCCCGAGAATTTCCTAGAAAAACCTCTCCGGGAAATGATTTTGTTTGTCAATTAGTCACACGCTATCGGACCTCTTTCAGAATTCACTTGCGATTTTACGATGTCGTAAAATAGTTTCAAAGTCTCTAAAAATTAATTATTACTTTCATTTAAAAAAATAATAATTCTCGTCATTCGGCGTCTAGGGGTGGAAGTTTATGTGACACACCCAGAATTTTTTTTCTGATCGCAATTAAATATTAACTTATAGTTTAATTAAATTTTCCCGTAAAGTTACTTTGTTCGCCTAACTGTAAATAATTATTTGAAATTTCGTTATAACCGCAGAGGAAGAAGATTGAAGCAAATCAGGTTTGCTCACTGAAGTACATTTTGGATTTTCTTCAGATAAGATCAATTTGCTTGGATCAAGAAAATATTTTTTCGCGTGTATTATAAAAAAAATTTTACTTCGCATGCATCTTCTTAAAATGTATAGGTATCAGACAAATCGTCATTAATAGATGCACCTGGTTTGCATTACTGTGCTCGCTTCGGTCTAGCCCCAATAGCCGCTTTTCATCTTGAATGTTCGTCAAACTAACGTAGGATGCCGGAGATTGCAAAAGGAATAGCAAATGAGACAAAAAGAAAGAAGATATCCCAACCGTCATACGGAAACGTTTGCCGCGAGTGAGAAGAGTGGGGGTTCCTATATAGCATTGGTTTTGTTAAAACCTGTTTCGTGTTTCTGCCAACAACCTGTTAGGAACTTGCCCTACAGTTACACACCTGTGCGTATTGCAGACAAAGATTCCGTTTTCAGCTTTTCATTTCGCTGTCTCCGAGGGGCCATTCACTCTCGAATCAAGGGGTTTTAGTGTTTGAAATCGTTATGAAATTAAATGTAACAAGCATAACACTCTTTGACATGATCTGAAATCAGCGCTATCTGAGCGGATCTTTTGAAAAACATTCGATTATTTGAAATGACTAAAAACCAAGTGAAATCAGTAGAAATCTCTTAAACTATTCCCAAATTGTGAGCGATTCAGTAAAAGTCAACGAGATACTGTGAGAAATCACGAGCAGTCAAGCGAGCAATCGAAAGAGCAGAAAGTCAGTGTAGTCATTGCATTCAGCTTGTGACCCTTTGCTTCGTCGCGTCGCACGGCCCTCTACAGTTCATGTGCTCACGGTTGGCCGTTTTATTCCAGGGAAAAAATTCCCGGCGTTTTCCCGGTTCACAATAATTTTTGACGGTTATTGGGATAGAAACATTCGAACTTTTGAATCTAAAAATGTTTTCATTTTGAAGTTATAAAAACTGAAATTCAAATTAAAGCATTCAAAGAGAAACCCTTTTGAATTTTTAACTTTTAAAATTATCATTTAAAAATTTTTTTATTGAAACACTCAATAATTTACTCATATAAAATGGAAGCTTCTGACACATTTCAAATGAAGAATTCTAAAATAAATGCCGTTAAGTTGTAAAATTAACAAATGTAAACTCTTCTAAATTGTACAGTTCGAATATTCTGAATTTTAAAATCCTAGCTATATATCATATTTAATTTATAAAAAATAAAAATTAAACGATTATAATTTCTTTAACTGAAAATTTTTATATTAGAACATAAATTAATTATATTGTATGTCTTAAAAAATTAATAATAGTACAATTGTTACGCATTAATCAAAACCTGTGTTTCTTTTGAAATCTTTTTCAATATTATTTTAAAACATTTTTTTTTAATTAAGAAATAATTTTTAAGAAAGTTGTTGTATTATCTTTAAACCTATAAAAATTCTTGAAATGATATAAAAAAATTTAACTCTACATTTTGCTTGACCTTTTTGGGATAAGTTAAGATTTCAAATTATTTCTGAAATTTTAACAAAACTTTAAAATATTTATGAAAGTTATTTAATATTTTCCGAAAATTATCTTAAAATTCTTCAAAGTAAAAAAATGCTTTTAAATCTTACAGATTCTTTTTTGACAATTTTGAAAATCATTTTAAACGTTTAAAAATATTCTCTTGAAATTAATTATTTAGAACAAAAAATAATGTGCAATTTGTTCTGAAAACTTCAATAATTTTGTATCCTTTTGAAGCTATTTAAAATGCCCAAAAACCTTCTAAATTTTTTGCTTAAAATCTTCAAAAATCTAAAAAAAAAAATTAATCCTTTCAGGTTGAAAATGATTTTTTAGTCATCTCAAAACATGTATATATCTCTTAAACTCACTGGAATTTTTCTAAATCAATATTTATTTTATTTTTATTTATTCATCAACATTTTTCTTTTTTTTTCAATCATTCCAAATATTCTCTTCGAAATAATTTTTTTTAAATAGAACATAAATGGCAATTTTCACAGGAATTTCGAGAAATTGTTTTCATTATTTTAAATCATTTTAAAATCCTTGAATAGCGTCAAAAAATTCTATTGTAATCTTCACAAATTTACATTTTGTTTTAAATTCTTTGAACTCTTTATGAACACTTGAACCAAGTTGTAATATTAAAAAAAAATTTAAGTATCTTAAATTTACGCGAATTTTTAAAAACTAATCATTGTTTAATTGTTATTTATACATCAAAGTTGAACAATTTTACTCACAAATAAATAAGTTGAAAATAGAATAATTACAATTGTGACGTTCAAAGTTTAAATTTATTCGTCTGAAATATGAACTATTCAAGGCTCTGTATTTCAAACAATTCATTTTCAAGTTATTTAGTTTTGAATATAAACAGTTAAATATGGCAATATATTAAAAAAATGCTTATTACTCTTAATTGCAATTTTATAAATTTAATTACTTTTAAACTTGAATATTCTAGATACATTTTTCTTGGCATTTTATAATTTAGTTTTCATAACTATACAAAATATTAACATTATTTAAAATGGCTGTGATCAAAGCTAAAGTAGTAACAGAGACTGTCAAATATATGAAGCGTTATTCTTCAATAAATTTTATATTATAAATAATATATTAGTGAAAGAAAGCAAAAATATTTTCTTATCATGAATAAATAAGGTTTACATACAAAAATTTTCGCAGGCCTTCCTCCATATTAGTACTTTAGCATATATATACTCATTAAACTGATCATTTTTCAATGTAGGCCAGGAACTACGGCAATCGGTGTTTCCCGAGATGACATCACAAATGTATCACGAATTGCGGTAATATTTTGCGTAACAATCCAGTACATTTTTAGAATAAATCTCTCTTAGTGCAAATATTCATAAAAGTACATATATTAATATATACTTTATTAGACACTGTCTATGGTTACGGAATTTTTCGTAAAGTTTGCCCTGAACTCTGGAAAAGTGGTTAAAGTCACGGAAAATTCCGTAATTGCAGACAGTCAGATTTTAATATTTATTAAATATTGTATTGTTCATTAAATATTTTGTTATTCATTATTATGTTTTTATTGCAAAATTTAATACTGCCCGAAATCGACTTTTAATATTGCTCATTTTTCACATAGCACTACTCTTTTGGTTAACCCTGCCCCTTAGAATACACCCAGAAATTGTATTGTTCAGAACAAAATCAATTTTAAAAGTTGTTTTCAATATTTTCGCAAAAGTATGGAAAATAACGAGATAGAAAACAGTGTCAAGACACAGTTTTTTAGAATAATAATGTTATTTCTTTTACGTTTTGCATATTTTGCGTCGTTGGGAGGGGGATTTAAGACCCCTGGAATGGAGTCTCCCAAGAATTGACGTCGCGTCGCGAGTATGTGAGAGGAGAGGCGAGGGTATGTGCGGTGCCCACTGAGGCGTGATAAAACAGAGATAGCGAGAAAAAGTTCGGAGCCCTTGATTGGATTCCATCGTCATTCCCAAACCCGGCCTTTAATCTAGGCTTGAATGTAGATTGAGAATACCTCTGATTTGATGTTTCACTATTTTGTTTGTTTTGATTTTAGATAATGCCTATAATTTCGATTTTTTGAGCCCTCAGAATTAAAATAAACCCAAGTTACCCTATTACAATTAGAAGTATTGCATTTAATACATGATTAAACTTTCTACATTGAAGAGTTCCACTTTGGCTGCTTTAATTTGCAGGTCTGTCGATTTCAAGTAAGACTAACTCTTCAAGTTTTATCAAGAAAATTCCATAATAGTAGTACAGAAATTTTCAGCTATAAAAGCTTTAATTTTTTCTTTTAAGATCGAAATGAAATCTTCCTTATGAAACATTTTATGTTTTAAAATCAGAACACAAAGAAGCTCACAAATCAAATTTATATTTCCATTTACCTCCTTTTCGGCTCATTAGAGACATATTTATAACATAACATAAAAAGAGAAAAATTTGTAGCTGGAAATAGGCTTGGGCAAAAAAAAGTTGGCTTGGGGCATTGATCGACAAGTGAGTTGACAATTGATGAAATCAGGGGCGTAACGACAGGAAATGTCAGCCGTCATTCGAACGCCGTCAACCTTCGCTTTTCCCTGAAAAGGAGCGACGACTCCCTGAACTTCTTGTAACTCGTAACTTGTAACTCGTTTTGCGAGGGCACTACTGACACTTAGATTAGCGAAGGGCTCGTTATTAAGTTCGGAGGTCAGGCGTATCTCCCTAACATTGCACGTACTTCCGTTAGGTTCGTTTTCACAGGAACTGGATTAAAACGAACTTGGCCTCGACCATAAAAATCACGTGGGAAGTAGAGTAATAGGTAACGCTGGGAACGCAAAGATGACCGGAAGCTTTCACCCGTGATAAATCGAGATAAGGTCGTGATAATCACAAAAATTTTCATAGATGACCGCCTTTCTATCGTGTTCCCTCGTTATAATTAATATCTAAGATCCAATAAGCAAAAACGAATCATTCCGTTGTTAAGTTGACTTTAGATTTCTAAAATGAACTCCTCAATTATGAGCAATTTCAAGAAAAACTGCTTAAACTTCACATTAAAATAATAGTAAATGTTCATCTCCAATGAGAGTCTAATCACCAGGCATGAAACGAAACATAGGATCTATTGACCTTTAATCATTGGGTTGGAAACAAAAATTAGTCGTAATCACGTAGCTTCTGCTAACGCGATACTTCCTGCCAAATACGTAAATACCGGAACCGCAATGAGTAATGTGATTTCAGTGACGATCATCGATAAACGCCACGACCGCGGCACACGCTCGAAATCACTAGAGTGCAGTTGAATAATGAAATAATTTCATAATCAAGCCATGCACCCGTAGATTAGTCACGCGTCAAGAATCCGGCGGAGTTTCTATATGGCTTGTTAGCCATTACCATGTACTCTTCTACACGGAATAGCAACGTTATTTCAATAGTAGCCGTATGTACATAATTCGCTTCAAAAAATCCCAAATCGAAGTCAGGAATTTGCGTTCTTGGTATTTTCTTGATCTTCTATCATGGTCATCATTATTATTTTATTGTTATTGACACGTATTCAAAGATACAAAAATTATGTTTTCTTATAGAACCTCTTTCCAGAAATCTTCTTACTCAATATTTAATTCAATTGATTCCATTTGGCTCTTGACCTAAAAACGATTTCGAATGAAAATCAATTTGGGTGATTGCCAAAAAGTTGACCATTTAGAAAATATTATTGTTGAATACCAAAAAGTTTACAAATCGCCAATTTGGTTTAAATTAAGGGTAACCCAAGGGGAGTATGACCATATGAATCTAAGTGAAAGAATGCATTTATTGTGATGGATAGTAATTTCACACGTTCTTTATTGTCGCATGACGTGATATGTATAACTATGCTAAACCAAAAAAATCTCATAATCTTTTTAAAATTTTTGCACAACAGATAAAAATATTTAAGAACATTGGAAAATTGACTATTTTCACCATTCATTTTATTTTGTCTCAAGGGTTTCAAAATTTTCTCTCATTTTATGATATTTATTGTTTAAAGAATATTACGTATAAATGATACATGAGTCTCCAATATTTAAAAAATGGCGTTAATAATCAGCAATTCTTAATTTTTAGTTTGGCACAGGTGCGGGACAAGATATTTTGTGTACTTTTTTTATTTATGTTTCTATAAGAAGTCTACTAAATTTTTGAAACTTTATTGTGTTTTAATATAAGTACTTTACTGAGATAATTTGAGACAACGTTTATTATTCAAAGGAAAGGTGTAAAATTCCTGGGACTTAAAGCGGTTAACGTTTTGGGAATTACCGCATTTAGCGAAATTGAAGATTTGATTTATCTTGGGTTAAATCGAAATTAATTTCAAAGAATAAAGTTTTTGTTCGAAGGGTACAAAACTTTTTTCTAATTTGTTTTTACAGTACTTCCTACCTTTTTGAATCAGTTAGCTTTCAAAATTCAATCACAATTTTCAGAACCCGTCACTTCAGTCGTCTTCTAAAATTCATGCAAATTGTAAAACATATAAAATAGTGGTGTTCAAGAATGAACATAATTTTACCTTAGGAAAGCTTATTTAAAATACATACGAGGGTGGATTGATAAGTTTCCGGCCTGACCAAGAGATGGCGCCACTAGGCCTACCTTGAGGTGGCGTTCTATAGTACCACCCTTAGATAGCTTGTAG
>NC_046662.1:100108919-100114433 GCF_010883055.1 Belonocnema kinseyi
TCAGCCTTGGAGGAGATTATGTTGAGAAATAAAAAAAAAAAATTCTTAAAAACGTTGTTTTTCTTGGTCAGGCCGGAAACTTATCAATCCACCCTCGTATGCATAAAGTGTTATACAGTTAGATATTAATTTCGGAATTGAAAGTGCTGATGTTTTTTACAATTTAAAAATTGAATGGTTAAAATTAAGCACTTGAAAATTGAAATCATTTGTTATTGTTAATATAATGAACATTTAAACGCGTAAAAATGAATTTCGAATCGAGGACCTAACACTTTGGACTTTCGAAACAAATTTTGTGCATTCTTTTTGTGTTTAATTAGGTAATTTGTATCTTCTGTATTGATGATAAAAGCGCCAGGCGTAAGTTCTCATTTTTTGTTGGGTTTGAGTAAAGAAACATTGCTTTTCTCGAGAGAGAGAAAGAGAGAAGCAAATGTTCCAGGATATTATCCCGAACCAGAATCGCGGATGAATGTCAAAAGAGAAGCACATAATACAGGGGATCCTCCAATGTATCTGCGCGTTCACTCGTGCAAGTAATTTATTATCGTTCGCTGCGAGATTAGCATATAGAACCCTGGCTTTTTGTACGGCCGATGGAAAATTGCAATTGCAATGTTCAGTCGTACGGAAGTCCGGGTAGAGTTGCCACTCGCTAGCTTGTACGGGGTGTCCTCCAATTATTATTTGCTACACGAGTTGATCAGGTAATACTCATTATTCCTATTCCCATTGGCCACTGTGGTTACACTCGATTATATTTCCGAATCACGCGGAACCTTTTTTTCAGAAAATCAAAATTAATCATTTGCGAATATATTTAAAAAATCGGCAGTATTAATAATTAAAATGTATAAATAAACAAAAGACTGTTACACTCTTGGATCGCTAATTTCCTCCCATCTTCTGCATATCAATTTGATACCTTTGGATTTCATGCGTGATAAAAGTTTTCAGTGATTATGTGAATGAAACCTTCTACTTTTTATTTTCTTGTCTTTATTTTTCGTTTATATCAATGTTCATTCGATCTTTGTATGTATAGGAAAAATGTCTTTTAAATCAAAAAATAATTTTTTGGACGAATTAGAAACTTAAAAATGAAGATAAATCCATTTTTTTAACTTTATTATCTGGAGCACCCTATATAAATCCATCTACATGTATCTACGCAAACTTGCGGATCGGTATACGCGAGCAAACCTGATTAATAATTATAGTGATTAGCCACTAGCTTTGGCTGCTCTACGAATGAACTAAACTGGAACTATACCCGTTCGTGAGAGGCTTGGCCGTGTTCGATCATGTTGCGATGATTCATAGAATCTCGGTCTGATCCGTTGGCCCCAATAACTATCGGGGGAACCATAATTTAAAGTTCGATGATTATATCGCGTAATCTTATCGGTTCAAGCCGCTCATCTAACTTGATGTTAAAAAATCCGCCGGCACCACGGGCACACTCTCATCACGCGCGGCTCTCCTCGCACGCGGCTCTCATCGCGTGCGGTTCGCTTCGCTCGGAAGTTTGAGCGCGCCTTGGGCGCTCGACTGCTGATTCTCGCGCTTCGCGCTCAATGATATATTTATCTCGCGCTCCGCGCTCGAGCTTTGTATATTTCTTACACTTGTGCAGAGATTTTTTAAAACAAAGGTCAAAACATCAACAAAAGTAATTTGGTGATAGTTACTTCTTTTTTGTTAAAGCTCCTTCGGCTTTCACGAATACATTCTCATCACGTATCTCGTGCTTCGCACTCGAATTTTTATCTCAACTAGTATATCATTTCCATAAATGTATATTATTACAATTCATACATCACAGAAGAAACAGAAGATAAACTTTACATCGATTTCCGACGAAAGATTCTCTGCAACAAAAATTAACTTCACTGGATAAACTTTACACAAATATCGATTAAACTTTGTTTTGTTTTTCCATGAAAAACACATGTTTTTGGAAGACCCGAAGTTGACTAAACAAAACTTTATCGCTCTAAAAAATTTCCTACAACCAATTTCATTCTTAGTTTTTTCTGTGATGCATTGATATTAAAACAGACGTAGTTTCATTGTCTCTGTTAAAAAATGCGCATTCTTTAAAAAAGTTTGTTATTAAACTTTATCCTGTAACTTCTGCCGGTCTTTTAAAAACTGAATTTACTCGTTTCCAATTTTATTTTTACGATTTAAACGTAGCACATATGGTCGAAACATCAGCCTTACCTTTTTTCAACTTCTAAATTAAATCCCTACCTCAGTGACCCACAAAACTTCGATTAACGAGGATTTAGGGGCGGGGGTGGGAGTGGTTAGTTTTAACCAAGAGTCATAGCTGGTTAGTGTTTTATGCTGAGAAGTTCAACCAACCTTCAGCAGCGTTTTGTTAGATGGGGGTTCATATGATCTCATTTTCACATTCCCGGCTCACAGTGGGGAAAAATGACATTTTTGGTTAAAAATAACGTACAGCCCACAAATATTGAGTGATTTGAACAAAAAATGTGAAAAAAGCTGTTAAGATTTTTAAGAGAGTTGTCGAGTCTGATTTTTCAACTAGGCTTTCAATTTTTTATAGATAAGCAAACAAATATGACGAAAAAATGACCATTTTATCTGTTTGACGTTCACAGTGCTCGTCAATAACAGGAAAAGTGTTCAAATCGCCAAGTTTCATAACCTAATATTAGCTAAAGATGTTCCAATATTATATATATATATATTTTTAAATAACCAAATTTTTTATAAACAAATTATTTGTTGCAAAAATGTTTTTTGTGCTTTTCCATAATCATACGTTTTTTCTAGTTATATTGCAAAAAGTTTCATGAACAAATGCAGTAATCAGACATTCTTCGACAGAAAAATTGGTTGTTTTCGAGGTACATTTTTTTTTAATTCGGAACTTTATGATATTTGCAGCAAAATTCATAATTTGTTTATTAATATTATAGTATTTTAAACAAATTTAATAAACAAATTCATTATTCGGGCATTTGTCGGCAGAAAAATTCGGTTTTTTCAATGCCAGTCTTTTCAAATAGGAACATCGATGGGAATTTCAGTTTTAATTAGGATACCGAGAAAGATGAATTTTCCATCGACAGATGCTCGAATAATGCATTTGTTTATTAAATTTGTTTTTAAAAAAATATAAAATTTCTCAAATAATTATGAATTTCGCTGAAATCATCATGAACTTCCCAATTAAAAAGACTGAAATCGAAAAAAGCGAATTTTTTTGTCCACAGATGTCCGAATAATGCATTTGTTTGTTAAATTTATTTTTTAATATCAAAAAATGTGTCAACTCATCATGAATGTTGTCGAGTTTATTATGAAAATCCCAATTGAAAGTCTGATATCGAAACAAAAAGGAATTGGTCCGTCGACAGATGCCCCAATAATGCATTTGTTTTAAAAAAAATCATATAATTGATCAAAAAATTATGAATTTTGCTGAAATTGTCATGAAATTCCCAACTGAAAAGACTACCATTGAAAAAACCGAATTTTTCTGTCGACAAACACCCAAATAATGCATTTTTATTAAATTTCTTTAAAAAATCATAAGATGTATCAACAAATTATGAATTTTGCTAAAATTATCATAGATTTCTGAATTGAAAAAATGACAATAAACAAAACGAATATTTCTGTCGAAGAATGCCTGATTACTGCATTTGTCATGGAAAATTAGAAAAAGATTTTCCAACAAATAATTTGTTGATAACAAATTTTTTTTTTGTATATTGTATAATATTGGAATATCTTTAACTAATGCTATTTTATGCAACTTAAGCGATTTCAACCATTATCCTGTTATTGACGAGCACCTGGAATATCAAATAGAAAAGACCATTTTTTCGTCGTATTTGTTTATTTATAAAAAAATTAAAAACCTAATTCAAAAGTCAGACTGGACAACTCTCTTAGAAATCTTATTAGCTTCTTTTCCAATTTTTTTTGGTCGAAATCGGTGAAGATTTGAGCTGTACGTTATTCTGAACCAAACAAGTCATTTTTCTTCCCAATGTGCGGCACTCCTTTAGGTACAAACCAAAAACTCTAGGGCATTAAAAAAGAAACATTTTTCTTCTCTTGAATTTTTTCCATATCGTGCGTTATTTGGCTTAAAATGTTGTTTTTCGTGTGTGTTTTTTGGAATTTTGTGAATGCTATAACTTTGGTAAATTTTGGTTTTATAGGAAAAAGTGATTAGGGTACATTGTTCGTCTGTTTGAATATTATGAATATCCGTACAGAAAATTTTTCAATTTTGAAAAAAAAGTGGTCAAAAATTTTCAAAATACGCTCACTTTTTGAACTGTTATCCAAAATGGCTGGCTAAAGAAGTTGACCTTTATTTTAGGACACTAAAAGAGTATATCAAAGGTCAATCTAATCTGTTTATTCTTTCGAAAGTTATCGTGCTAACAAACTAAAAATCTACAAACAAACATACACACGCAGAAACACAAAAAGACATACACACACAGCCAGAAACACAGTAGGACAAATTTTACACAAATATAATATCTTCTCTTGATGAGAATGTCAAAATGCCATTCCCCTGGTGAAAATATACAAATGCGCCAGGCTATTCACGGTACCGGCACATTGGTGATCAAAAACTGACACCAATAAGTCTGTAGTGTGCACTGTACTAGCACAGTACCGGTTGCACCACGAGTTTGGTAATATACCAACTTTTGGTCCGTAGTAGAACAGCACAGAACATAGCAGCTATCATCAGGGAGTTTGTCAGTACTGGGGCACTATTTGCAAATAAAAATTTCCAGCTGGTACTTCACAAAATGCAATGCAATATTTACATAATTAAATGAGGCTTAGGGGAAATTTTTCATACAGAAAGCGATAGTTTTTGTTTTGGATCGGTAAACGATTTTGAACATAGAAAGCAGATGGAGCATATCGTATATGTAGTGAGGAAAAAAAAATAATGCGTTATTTTTCATATGAATTATAAAGAGGGATTATTATTCTTGTGGAATAAAATCTCACGTTCGCAGGGGTATGTTGAGTGCGCTGTGAAAAATGATGTGTTTGTTTAGTCTCGAATGCACCGCGTGACTCCTGCCTCTTCTGGAACCGGCTGTATTATGTGTAAAGTCGAGAGGGGATATATCGTAGAAAGTATTTTTACTCCAGCGAACAGAGTATGCACTTGAAAGTATGAATGAGATCCTCGTTGCAAATGTCTTCCCATCTTCTTGAAGAGGGATAATCTCGATTCTAGATGCTTTTATTAACTGAGAATTATGTACTTTAACTTTCTACTGGCTGTTCTTTCATCAAGAAATACAGTATTCTATATTGATCGAAATGTAGAGGGCGCGCGTAACATATATCATTCAATAGCAAGAAAAATACGATCGATAATGTACTTGTTGGATTATGTCAACTATTGTATATATGTATATAGACAAAAATATAATCTACGATTTCGGAGTGCTGAAAACGATATGTTTTAAGTCGTGTGTGTTCTGC
>NC_046662.1:100114533-100120469 GCF_010883055.1 Belonocnema kinseyi
TCGCATCTCAAAGAGTAAAGACCTGCCTTCCAAGTGCCTTTAATAAATTGATTCTTTTTAAATAAATCTTTTATATTTGTTCATAACCTGTTTTCCAGTAGTACTGGTAAAGTATATAGCGCGTAAAACGATGCTCTACTCTGCAGATCATTTGGCGCGCTCTTTTTTGTTATTTATTATGGAAAATTAGAAATTATATTTTTAACGATCGAGCACATCATACCAGTAAGAATAGGTATCTATGTTTATATGCTGATATTTTTTTTTAATTTGGAGGCTATGTTTTGCCTTTAATTAGAAATCAAACCTATGCAGGTACAATTCTCAGCAAGTTCGGTATTTTATTTATATTATTACACCGGACTTTCGGTCGGGACAGTGTCGCAGGTTGCCTGCAAGTAGCCTTGTTACTATAAATCGGGGGTTGAACAGTCAAGGCCGTCCGAACCGTTTCGGATTAATAAAATGCATAATATTGCGCAAAAGTCGCAACCGTCTCTCACCCCGCGCGCTGAAAAACATCGTGAGCCAGCACTTCTAGGAATTACTAAACCGCGAGCGGTTAAACGGAGAGTCGGTGTTTTAAAATGGCTGCACTATAAGTTTCAATCGTTATGTCGCAGGGATTGCGATCGAAGATGAATACCTGAAACAAAATTTCGCTATAAAAATCAAACAGTTAATTTAGTTAACCAAATTTTAGATTTTTGTAAAAGCGAACACGCCACATTACCCGCTGCTCGGTATCTGCTGCTTCTCTTCTCTTCAACATACAATTTTAGTTCTTGTGTATTTGACATTTTAAAGTACAACAACAAATTCATTGCCCGAATCAAATCTATAAATATATATTTTTTTTGTTACAGGTATGTGAACTTAAGATATTTATAGATGATCAAAATGCTCTGGGTATTGCTGAAGGTAAATAGTAAGATATTGAAACATGGAAGCTTTCGAACTTTAAGGTCACGTATATATAACGTTTAGTGATTTAAAGTTTGGACCACTTGAAAGAAATCCGCCGATACGCTCTGTTAAATCGTAACAGTTATATACGAGTCGTTTGATCTGTGCCGAGCACGATATGGCTGAACTTTGACAATTACATATTTGTACTCTCTGATTGTTCTTTATTCATAGTCGAGTAATTTGATTGAGAAAAAGATTTTTTACATTCTTTTCAGAGAAGGTTAGATTTTTATAAAATTTGACCACAGTTTTTGTCAAATGTCCACTTTTTGAAACCCTCTAAGCTCCAAAATTAGGGTTTTACGAATGTGTCTGTCTGTATGTAGGTATGTTTGTTTGTATGAATGTCTGCAGTCTGTATGTCTGACTGCGAGCACGATGAATTTTGGAAAAAATCATTGGCGTTTCGTATACTCTTTTAGTCAAGTTCGTTAATGAGTTACTTTGGATGTAAATATAAAAGGTTAGAACATTTTTAACATAATGTGAAATAATTTTTTCAAGATTTGAAAATTCTATGCGCGGCTATTCATAGTACTCGAAAATTTGAACAATTTATCCTCATGACTTTTTTCGATAAATGGAATATTGTCAGCATTTTCAAAATCCGAAAAAAACGAAAATAAACATTTTAAGCCAAACAACGCACGATTGTTGGAAAATCGAAAATTCCTATTTTGATCACAAAAAAAAAAGGAAAAACAAAAAAGTCTATTTTTCAGTCAAACCATGCAAGTTACCGAAAAATGATTAGACCAAAATTGTGCACTGAAAAAAGATCTACAAATTCGTTATAATACACTTTTTGATAGAACGCGTAGTTTTTGTTTTATTCGTAAACAACAAAAATAAAAATAAATAAAATAAATTTTTGGACAAATGACACATGCTATGAAAAAAAGAACTACACATTTGCTATGAATATTTTTTAATAGGGCGCGTAATTTTTTATTAAATCATAAAAATACCATTAAAAATAATTAGATTTTTCGTAAAACGAACGACACAAGGTGCGAACAAAAATTAATAGACAAAGAATGTACACCCAAAAAGAATCATCAAATTTATTGCTAATAATTTTTCGATAGAATCAGTAGATTTTATTTAAATCGCAAAAAATAAGTTTAAACATTAAAAATTATTAAAAAATTGGATTTAAGAAAATTTTTCGCCTAAATTATATCTGCAAATTTTGTTGGAACCACTTTACGGTAGGATGCGTATTTTTCATGTGAATCCTCAAAAATAGAATTGAAAGT
Source organism: Belonocnema kinseyi (assembly GCF_010883055.1). Classification (NCBI taxonomy): domain Eukaryota; kingdom Metazoa; phylum Arthropoda; class Insecta; order Hymenoptera; family Cynipidae; genus Belonocnema; species Belonocnema kinseyi. The sequence goes on from NC_046662.1 coordinate 100,116,762, forward strand.
AAACAAATTAATTTTAAGAAAAAGAGACAAGTTACAATCAAATGTTCAATTATAATTTTTTTTTCTAGAAATTATATGAAATAATACATTTTTCAGGATACGTAATGAGAATGTGTTCATCGAAGCCGGAAGGAGCTTTAACAAACGAGAATTCACAATCACCAAAATCACCGTTTTCCACGTTTTGACCTTTAATTTTAGAATGTGTTTGCACAAACATGTGAGAAATACAACAATCGAGCGCGTAGCGCGAGGTAAATACATAATCGAGGGCGAAGCGCGAGAACCAACTGTCGCATGCCCTAGGCGATTAGAATGTTCCCGCGCATCAAGCAGATTTTTAATAATAAAACTGAATGCTTTGACTCACAAACCCAGAGAAACATTTTTTTTTAGATGGACAATCAATATTTTCAAGTTTATGTTTATATTTTACCGAAAATGTTATTTTCAGAAAATCAGAGAGACCATCAAAAGGTCAAAAGATGTGTTTCGTTATAAAGAACAAGTTTTTAACTTAGGCTAGTGTTATATTCCAAACATAAAAAAGGTTTTCCGCATATGAACAATATAACCTATTTTTAAACTTTCTAATTCGGTACTGATTGATCATGAAAAACCATTAAATGTTTGTCAATAGGTCAATGGACGCGAAAAATTACATCAAAGATAATACTGTTGTGTTCCCAATATAATTAAAAAACGGTTTTGGTAGAGTTTAAACATTAATGAGAAGCTGAATATAAATGGTTCAAAATCCATTTTTCTGAACTCTTCGGTTTCAAATGAATGAAACATTTATGCTCGCATTTATATGAAAGGAAGTGCACTTTGCTTGAAACCTGAAAGCACTCCTGCCTGTGTGTTTATCTTTGCGAGTGACTCGATTTCTGCGTTCGATGGGCGAATGGGCGCAATCCCTATTTTATCAAAGGATGATTTATTTACTCGGCACAAATGTTTACTGTATAAGGGCCCTCTGTGGCGGGTTAATTCGCGAGGGTGGCAGAGGGGGGCAGACGACTTTCAAATCCCGAATGGATAGATTGCGAGTTATAATTAATAACTGGTGCTGGAGCGGTAGCCGAAAGCTTGTTGTCATTTTCTGGAATGGATCGTAATTCAGGTACGACCTGCGACCATCGCTGCTGAATAGATCTTGATTTCTGTTCTGCGACGCGTGATGCCCGAACAAGTTACAGTGTCCAGGGCGAAAGACGCAAAGATTGGTAGTGATTGATAACTGCCAACCCCAATTTAAACCAACTTTCTCACTTTCGTCTTTTCAACCTCGAAAGAAACGCTCTTATCGAAAATTGACCAATTTGCAATAAAGAAGAAGCAGTAATTAATTTTTTTCATGATAGAAATAATTGTATCCATACATTGCAATTTGACGTATTAAATAATGTTTTATCAAAAGGGATTTTTTTGGATCTGATCTACATGCATCTGTGAAATCCTATACATTTTTTTTAATTTCTTATAAATCTGTTACTTTTTAATAATAATTGATAATAGTTTTCCTTTTAAATAATCTCGCTGAGTATTTTAAAATTACATACATTCTTTTGAAATTCTCTAAAATTCATTATATCTACTGAAATTTCAGGACGTCCCTTAAGTTCTTTAACATCTTTTGAAACTCCTCACAATATTTTTGAATCTCTTGAATTTGTTGGGAAATATATGAAATTCTTCAAACTCTCTTCAAATACTTGAAATTTCGTGAACTGCTTTGAAATGACTTTAAATATTTTGAAATATTTTTGTTTGTTTTGAAATATCATAAATTTCCTTGAGATCTTCCAAAACTTTTAAAATCCTTTGATATCCCTATGATTCTTTTGGACGATTGTTTATTATCATAAACACTAAAAATCAATGAAATCCTGCGAAAGCTTTGCAATTTCTTCAAAACTTTTGGAAATACACGAAGGGCTGGCAAATCTCCTGAAGTCTCATCGAAATATCTAAAATGTCACTTGTTGCCACTTGATGTCACTTGAATTCTCATTAAGGGCATGCTCTTCGGTGACCACGTGACCAAAATAGTCCCCGGTTATGAAAATTTTTGTTGTTGTTCACTGTGTCCATACGGACTGAGGTATCGTGTTTAAAATTTGACAGATTAAATAAAAGGCACTAAAGAACGTTTGTATACATCAATATGTTTATAATTTAAAAGAACTTTGAACTTCGATAAAGTCGAGATGAAGTGACTAAGTTCGTTCATGAAATTTCGGTGTAAAATGATTTTCATTTTTTTGGTCCTAAAAATAAAAGATAAATTTCAAATTGGAAACATAGCAACACCAGCAATGTGTTAAAATTTACTCGTCGGAGTTCTCCAACCAACTTTCATAATTCTTGACGTTGAATCGATCAGCTGATAACTGTTGTTGACAGTGAACCAACCAGCGGGACTCAGCGTCGGACTCGCCTTGTCTTTCGCCCCCGGGCGAAATTAGATTTTTATTCTTGGAATTGTTTCATAGCAGTACAACAAATCTACAAGAATATATAACCATTAGAAAATTTTAATTATTTTCTGAAGATGCACATTTCTCAAGATGGGACTTAGACGAATTTTCGAGTATGACATTCTAAGATGTTCCTCAATTTTTTTAAATCGAGGCATCTACTTAATCGACGTTAAAAGTTTATTTCCTAATTCCTGTAGTATTTTACTCGAAAACTTTCTGCGTAATTATGAACATTTTGATATATACAAACGTTCCTTAGTGCTTTCGGTATAACTTCCTAAATCCTGAACACGATATTTCAATTTGTTTGGACGTAGTGAGGACCGAAAATAATGAAAATCATTTCATTCTCCATACAAAAATTTTATGAATGAACTTAGTCACGTGATCTCGACTTTATCGACGGTCAAAGTTTCTTTTTCTCTCCGCTAGAAATCGCTAAAAATGCTCCAAAAATAATTATAGGTTACGTGTATGCAGATACTTATTTGTTGATTTGCAACGAATGTGCAAATTTTATTGCTTACATTAAGTTTTTTTAAGGTTTAGACAAATTGGTCCAAAACTGGTATCAGTGCTCAATATACGCGAACCAAAAAATCCGAAATGCATCAAACCAAAAATTATCTGCGTAGTGCTATAACTGGAATGGTAATATCCTTTTTCATCGATTTATAAATAAACTTTCTTTAAAACTATAAACACATTGATGTATACAAACGTTCTTTAATGCTTTTTATTTAATCTGTCAAATTTTAAACACGATATCTCAATCCGTGTGGACACAGTGAACACCAAAAAAATGCTCATATCCGGGGACTAGTTTGGTCACGTGGTCACGAAGAGCATGCCCTTAAGTCAGAGAATTCTTCTGTTTCTGAAGCCACTTAAGTCACTTAAATAAATTTGAAGTTACTTCAATTCGTAAGAATTCTCTTCATTTAATTTGGCCATTTTCGGAAATCGTACAATATTTTCAATATTTTCAGTTTTTTTAGTACAAAATCTCATTTTTATATAAAGCCTTCAGTAACTAAAGTAATTTCAAACAGCAGCTTAGAAACCTAGCGTACATTCTTTTGAGCATATAGAAAGGATAACTCAAAATATTTCAATCCTGCAAGATGTACGAGGGTGGATTGATAAGTTTCCGGCCTGACCAAGAGATGGCGCCACTAGGCCTACCTTGAGGTGGCGTTCTATAGTACCATCCTTAGATAGC
>NC_046662.1:100120569-100123472 GCF_010883055.1 Belonocnema kinseyi
CAGCCTTGGAGGAGATTATGTTGAGAAATAAAAAAAAAAATTCTTAAAAACGTTGTTTTTCTTGGTCAGGCCGGAAACTTATCAATCCACCCTCGTATAAACATCGGGCAGATTATGTAGATGAAGAAAAAAAAATATTAGCAATTTTCGCAACACTCTAAGAATTAAGACTGTTTTCATCTTGATTTAATTCTGGGCCTGGTAATGTTAATGACTAAATTGTCCTGAATCTTTTTTAGGTAAATACTGAGTGAAAAGCTTTTAATAATTATTTTAGTTTTCTAAGGTTCACAAATATGAGATTTTATCACAGAAAAACTAAAAAAATTGAAATCCTTAAAGGTTTTTAAAAATTGGGCATGTTAAAATTAATTTTAGCGACTTTTGCAAAACTGAGAATTACGAACTTTTTTAACTCTTTTTTTGTTCCTCGGAAACTCAGGATATTGATCGATCCACGTTAAGTAACATTTCAGTGCTAGGCTGTTTTTGATTTCCAATTTTTTTCGATTTACCCTAGTGCAATGAGACGAGTAGAAACTTAATAAAATCACTGAAGTCTCACAAATTTACTGAAATCTGCCGACGGCACTGAATTCTCCAAAAATTTGCAAAAATATTTTTAAATCTCCAGAATTCACTGAAGTCTCTTGATATATCTCGAGTCACTTGGATTCTCGTGAATTGACTAACGTTCTCTTGAAATTTCGCAATATATCTGAAGTCATATGAATGAATACACATGAAGTTATTTAAAATTAATGGAATTCTCTTGAAATTCCTGATGTCATTGAAGTACATTGTTAGACAAATCTGTATTAAATTTAATACAAATGTATATAAAATCTTTTGCATAAACGGTATTGAAATTTAATATACATTGAAATATGAAAGCTGTAAATTTTATATTAAATTTAATATTCATATCGGTATAGCAGCTTGCTTGAAAACTTAAAGAGTTCTTATTTCTTTAAATCTTGTCCAATATTCGCAATAAAAGTAATAATTTAGAATTCTTCTATTGAATTGCTATTTATTATTAAAGTGCAACGTACGGATCGAACTTTTTACAAAATTTGCCCTGAACGGTACAAAGTTAATGTGAGTACAGTTGATTAAAGGTTGTTTTAATTTATCACGTTCTTAATGGCGATTTCATATGTTTGAGATATTAATTTTTAATTTAATACTATTTTTAACAGTGTATGTATGTGTACACCCGATATGTCGAGTTTTCCGCCCCTCGGAAATACGTGTATTCTTAAAATCCTTCATAACTTTTCAATCTTTTAGTCATATTTATTCATTTCAAATTCTTTAAAATCCCGTGAAATAAAGTTGAAAACTTTTGTAAACCCTCGAATATCCTTGAAGTTCAACGAAATCCCTTATAGTTTGCTTTATTTTGTATTATTTTGATCCCTTAAAAACTTGGAAATCCTAAGAAACTCCAAGACATTTTTTAAATACTTTGCATACTTTTGAAACGTTGTAAATGTTGTGAAAGTCATGGGAATCATTTTAAACTTTTAAAATAATTTTATAAAGTTAATAAAAAGAGTGGCAGTAGAGTGAATGACGCCTGAAACAAAAGACCTTGGATACTAATAGGCACGAGGGTTGAACTTCACATGACGACTTTGTGAGGCTCTTCACTTGAGGTGCTGGCTAGAGAGATTGATCAGCGACCTGTGTCGGAGCAGTGTTGCGGAACGAGCGTGTTATTTAAATAAATAACACGAGAATTCTACATTAATCTAAGAAACCTATACCCTCTTCCTCACATTACTCCCCTCCTCACCGAGTAAGTCACGCCTATCGCGAATGATAAAATATATCATTTTATATTATTCAAAGTAGAGAGCAGAAAAAAGTCAAGGAAGTTCCAAAGATTCTCATCGATTTCATAAGAAAGTAACCCCTCGCAAATGCTTGCATTTGGATATTTATTCTAGTTTCAAAAGCAATAAAGGTCTTCTTGAAATAAAAAGAGTAGTCTCGATGTACCTGAAGTTCTGAACGTTCAAATGAACGAAACATTTTTCCCTATTTCTATTTTCTGATGTCTCATTTTTGTTGCAACTAAAAAAAAAACACACACCAGATAGCTGTGTCATTTTTCTGTGAATCATTATAGGTATTTTGATTTGGTTCTTCTTGAAATTAATTAATTTTTAAAGGCCGATAACTTTTAAAATTGGATTTAAGGCAGAAAATCTAATGATTGCGAAGAACATCACATGGCTTATATCAGTTTGTCGACTAACCATTTCTCTTACGACTACATAAATATCATTAGGTACTGTAAACAGGAACACGTGTAACCCCGATTGAGGCGTTATTAAAATTAATAGATTCCATGTGCCAAGTTGCAATGACATAAAACGCGATGAAGTGTTAGGAGGAGGTAAATAAACCCTACTAATTTGTCACCAATAATTAGATTGATCTCTTTGAAGGAAGCTTTTGAAAGTGAATAATGCTTATCAAAATATCTTCTATTGAAAGATGTTTCAAAGAGAATATACATACTTCCATAGAAGATAACTTGAAGATTATTTAGCAAAGATAAAGTGACGAGATATTTCGGTCATCTTTTCCGCAATTTATCAATAGATCACCGTGTTCCTCGTCGCTCCAATGAATTTTTCGAAGTAGTTTAATAATCTCAGTGTATGATATGTTCTATAAAATTTCTTTACACAATTCATGAATTAAAGGCTTGGTTTCTTCCCCACACTCACCTGTAACAATTACGTATGCCTAAGTATGGAATAACAAAAGATTTTCAAGTGTCGCCGCTGCGCACAGTGGGGTGAAATCGGAAAACGAGGTTCAAAATGACATTTAGAACGCAATTATGCACCGATTTTAGAATTTTTTTTTTGAAAAATTCAGAACTA
>NC_046662.1:100123572-100146240 GCF_010883055.1 Belonocnema kinseyi
AAAAATCTACTCTCACCATTTTCTGAAAAATTTAGTTCTGAATTTTTCAAAAAAAAAAAAATTCTAAAATCGGTGCATAATTGCGTTCTAAATGTCATTTTGTACCTCGTCTTCCGATTTCACCCCACTGTGCTGCGTCAGAGTGGAAAGTAAATAATTGAATTAGATTGAAGGGCTGTTTCATGACGGTGTCTAGCCTAGCCCCTCTCCTACATATCCAGCCTCTTCCTCCTCAACGGTTGTTCAACCATCACCAGGCTCTTCAATTAATTTGTGAGGCTTCTCATCCGTACCCCCCACCATTCAGTCTCCTCCCTTAAGACTTCCGTGCTTGGAAAAACATGAGAGGATGATTTCGCATTGTTTTTTCTAAAAATTTTCCCCTCTATTGTCAGCTGTCGACGTTGACAAACCCTTGTTCCCATTTCTCTTATAAAGAATTAGATCATGCTGATTCTGCACCTTAGCGTCATCCCCTACTTGTTTATTTTAGTAATGGATTGCTGCATATTGAGAAAGTGCTTTGAGTGATTTCACGAAAACTATAGGTCATCAATAAGCGCCTAAGAATAAGGATTATTACTATTGTACATATTAGAATGAAAAATATGCTTTGTTTTGTTAAAATAAGTATACACCGAAAATCCCAAAACTTGTCAATTGCGCTGTAGTTATGCCAATAATTTTTGCTTTAATAAGTTTTTCCAAATAAAAAAAAAGTTTTTTGTCAGAATCTCGCAATTTATTCTTATTGGAATTCGAAAGATTGTATCGCTTTGTTTTTTGTAAAATATTCATCAGAACAAAAAGCGTTTGAAAAGATGGATAGAAGTAAGCTTTGGGAAGTCCTAAAAGTGTACGGAAGCAGACAACTGAGTGACTGATTCGATATTAGGCAAGGTGTTAGGCAGGTCTGCATTATGTCTTCTTGACTGTTTATTATATTCATCCGTAAGTGGTTATGAATAGACTTCTTAGACGAAGGTGTGGATCTCGGGACAGTGAAGGTGCGTGGGTGAGCGTTTGCAGACGATAAGGTTGTTATGGCGGAGTCAATCTAAGGATTGCAGAGTATGTTGATCAGATTGAATACTAGAATAAAGAACATGAGCCTTTTTTTAAACGAAGAGAGGATAGAACAAGGTGATAAGTAGAGTCCGCTCTGTGAATAGTGCCGCTTCTCCTAATTCTTGCTCGAACGCATCCCCCACCATGGCGCCATCTATTCGAACGCCAGCATTTTAATCCAGTCTCTTTGAATAGTGCCACTCAAATACATGTAAGAACAATAATAAATTCAATAAATAACTAATCAATTACCAGATTAATGCTTTATATTACAAATAATAAGGAATTTAACACTTACCAAATCAATGCTTGTACAAAAACGCCGCGTTTTTGTCGACTCTAAATCGAGAAAAAAACATCCAAACATATACACTTCGTACTTCCGGGGGGAGGGGGGGGGGGATAAAACTGTTCTTTTTGGAAAAACTGTTGCCAGCACAAATCAGCAAAACTATTATACTTCAATACTTCTTTTTCGAAATTTCAAAACTACATTTCTAACTTTCAGGACGTAAAATAATTCTCAAATTCAGTATTACGAATTTATGAAGCTTTTATTGATTTATTAAAAACTTTCTTTCTCCTTTTAATATATTTATATTAAATTCCTGCACGGGAAAAAATTCTTGAATATATTAAACTCAAAGAAAGTGTACGCTTGGATTAGCTCAAACGTTTAGTTAGAAGAGTTAAACATTTAGTTACTTTATTTAAATAGTTCTCGTAAATCAGTAATTTGGACAAAATTGCTATGTTTGAAAGTTTATTATTTTCGACATATTATATATAATTGTATTATCTTCATATTAGAAAAAAATTAGTTGTTATAGAAATATATTAACTTACAGTAGCCAATCTTTCGTCTGGTATCGGGAAAATGAATTTCCTTGAAATACTTATAATGCATTTGGAGGTCAAGTTTGTTGTTATATCGCGTTTCTTGATATTTCAATATAGTTATCGCCTATAATCGAAACAAATGTAAATTATTATTACTGCATCATAAACTCCATTTAATATTAACATTCGCGCACATTTTAAGCGGTAAAAAGCGTTTAATTGTCCACAGTAAATCTCAACTGTCACTGCTCCCGATTAGACCGTCGCCATTGTATTTCGCTGCTCCCATAATGCACCGGCGCTCTTCGATAATTGCTTCAGACACATATTCTTAATATCCCTATTATGGCTATACTTATTAGGGGTTTGACTATACGATATTCCTGCTATATGGAAAATGGTCAAGGATATTCATTTTCGCTGATCCAGGGATCTGTCTAAATTCCTTCATTCGTTTTCGCATAATGTTTAGCTATAATAAAGAATAATATCCCTGCCACAGCTCAATTTTTTTTACCGTGTGATCATTAATTTGAAATTTTCATCATCATACGAGCGAGATTAAAACTACAAAGATTTTTATCGATGCAATTCCGGCACCTTTTCTCTCTCTCTCTTTTTCTTGTCCCTGGTCATATATATTATTTGGCTATTTAGTGTTATCGGCGCAAAAAAGCATGCCATACAGATTTTATTACTGCATGTTTCTTATGATTTGAAAGTTTCATTGCGTTTTTGTGTATAGTGTACGGAAATAAGAAGGCATTACAAAAGTATTATGTCTTTTATTGGATCTCGTATGTCTAAAGAGCAAAGTTGATTGTGCGGAACAATTTTCAATACTCTTGGGTATATCAACGTGCAATTAATGAATCAAGTGAGCACGAGGAGTATGTCGAAGTCATTCATTTGTCGAGTTTTTAAATTCTCGTTCTAATCCCGATGGAAAAGCTCTCATTTAGGATCACCTGAGTTGCGAATTACTACGAGATAATACATCAAAAGCAATTACGACAGAGTCGTGGTGGAAAGTAATCGATAATCGAATGGCGTGAAATTAACCTCGACTGAGAACGCCCTCACGATGTGGAAATACTTAGACTTTTAGAACCGCATAGTTTCAACTCTCACGTTCACAGGAAGAAGTTGGAGTGTTTTCTAATCGTTTTTGTAATGAGGAAAATATTTTTAAAAATTGGCAAACTTTCAAGTGTAATTGGAAAAGAGAAAATTGATCAGGAACGGCTTTAACTTCGAAATTTCTTCCTAAATTTTTAGAAACGTGCGACTAGAAGTTGTATGCTATTACGTATTACCGTAACGGTACATTCAGAGAAATTAATGCAAATTATGTTACCAATTATAAGTCATAAAAGAAATTCATTAAAATTTAGTTACAATCACTTAAACCGGAGTTAGAGTTTGAAAAGGTGATTTCAGATTTCAACTTCTAAAATATTCAGAAATAATAGCAAAAATTCATAACAATAATGTGCATTTATAAAAAAAATACATATACTGGCATATTGCAATTACTATTACATTTTTTTGATTAATTTATATTTCTAAGTTAATTTATATTTCTAAGTTAAATGTGTATTTCGCTTCAACTACAATGTGTTTCCTTGTCCACAAGATTCATGTAATGAACAAAAGTCGTTAAGCTTTAAGTTCTAGGTAATACTATAATTTTAGAGACTCATCCTGACTCTTAATTCTCTTGAAACCTTCTCTTAAAAAAAAGATAAATTAAAATTAACTTCCTCATTTACATTTATTTCAAACTTCATTAACAGCAGAATGACTTTCGAAATGAAAAACTAATCTTTCTTTCAAGATTTAATTTACTTGAGAAAATTAGAATGTAAAATATCGTGTAGTAATAAATAAAGAAATTGCTTTGTAGTCAATTTCCAATTGTTTTTGTAGTATAGACACTCGAGCTATATGTAAACACCTTATATTGGATAATTCGAATATACTTCGCGCGAATAAAGAGAGAGATAATTCAGGGTCGTTTGCTGTTTTAGCAAATCCCTTTCCCCTGGGAATATCGTATTCCCTTCCGATTTATGTCCATCTCTCTGTTTCTCTTGCTTCTCTCTTAAGAGTCAGCACTTCACGAGAGAATCCACTATTTATGTACATATACAGGTGCTTGATAGGGTTACATTCCAGCTTTTTGAAAGCTATTGTACTTAAGGGGGGATTTCACTGATGGAACGGGCGAGTTTCAAGCATCAAACCCCCAGGAGGTTGAATTTCATGAAACAAGTTTTCGCGTGTAACCTTCAGAGTTTCGCCGCTAAAGCCAAACTTTCTATATGCCCAACCTCACCCAAGTTAACTACTAGCTTTAAACAATTAAACAAGTTAAGTAGATTTGTTGTAAGTCAAAAAGAGCAAAGGGATTTTGGAAAATTTCGTAAAGTAGAAGTTATTACATTGTTTAGAACTTTACAATGAAACGGTTTTAGAACTTTTATGCCAATAAGACTGTCCGACATTTTTCGACTTTTTCTCTTTTCTTCAGGTCACTGTATGTGATTTTAAAATGGTTTTTTTTTTGGCTCGTGCTTAGTCGCTTAGAGTAGAAAGCACGGGCTAGCTCACGAAACCGTTATCAACAGCTTTTTGCTGATTTTATTCAATTTGCGTTGCTATAACTTTTAAACAAGACTGAAACTTTGATTTAAACTTATGTGAACGATTTTGGTACGAACCATTTATTTTTTATAATGGCTTCCAAAAAGGTCTAAATTGCATTTTTATAAAAACCATTCAACCCTGTTTTTTAAACAAACACACATGTTAAGAGTATTTTTCTTAACGGATTCATAAACTACCAGAATAATCCTATAAGTCATCCAGAATGATTTGAAGGGAAAAAATAATGAAATTCAGGACGCTAAAGTAAAATGTGATAAAAAGAATGCTACTTTTTGTCCCTCAGATCCCATGTGGAAAAGTAGATTGGGCCCCAACTAGATTAACCAACTAATAGTTGGGTCCCAATTGGGCAGCCCAATCAATGCCCAACTGGCTTACTGTCTGGGTTGTAACGGTCAGCCCAATGAATGCCCAGATTGAAGTAACAAGCTGAGCCTTAGTTGGGCAGCCCACTTTATGCCCAATTAATAAAAAAGGGTACAATTATTGAATTCCTAAAGTTAAAAGTAAAAAATAATAAATATTTTTTACTATTTTTTTTAATTTGACGCTTCTTCATGATTTCAAAACCCTAAGGCATCTTCTTATTTCTTCTGACCTCCATCCCAGTCTCTCCTAACAGTCAGCTCAATCCTAAAAGCATCTGAAGTTGTGTTTTCTGCAATATATTTGGTTTAGTACAAATACTCTACTGAGTATGAGAAACAGCACAAAGCGAACACTTATTTTATTCATTTCTACAAAGTAAGAACGAAAGAACTTTGTAAAAATAACCCCATTTTATGGAAGCTTTAACGGATTCGACTACAAGAAAAAATGGCGTTCGCAACTGCTTTAGTGCAGACGACAGAGCCCGCCTGCGACGTTGCGGCTCGCGCAGCCGCACAGTGAACACTTTAACCAATACAGGCGGGGTTTACAAAATTATAAAATGCTTAGTTTACAACATTTTTTATTTATTGTTACTTCAGTTGAAAAATTTTAATTTAAGGCGTATGTATTTTTATTTATATGAATGAATTATGACTGCTAGATTCTGCTCGAATCGCTCATTATTTTTCAACCCGTGTGCCTAATTCATTATTCGCACGGCATTTTTTTTAGAATGATCTCGATTTATTTATTTATTCCTAAACGGATACAGTTTATAATAATTTTACCGAAGCAAATAGCAGCTGACCACAGCCGATATTTTCTCTTCACTTCCCTCTATCAATATAACTGGAGTTACATTTTGTGCGACCTGGCTCGTTTGCTCCAATAGTGCTTATTTTGGGCTTTCTACGGATGAGCCCAATTGAAGCTCAATTAAGTAAAAAATCAAGCACTGATCGGTTTTATCTACATAAGTTTTGACAATTCAAATTTCGGAATAATTTGAATAGTTTCAGGACTTAGCTGGGATTGCATCCACAGACTTATGATTAAAATAATCTGTCAATTAATTTATGATGCCCACTATGGGCTTTTTATGAGTATGTCCAATGTAAGCCCAATTAAGAAATCAAACACATAATCGGCTCCATCAACATAAGTTTCAATATGAAAAAATTCAGAATAATTGGAAGCGTTCCAGGGTTTCGATGAGATTACATTCACTTACTCATTTTATTAAAATAACGTGTTAATTAATTTAGAACACCCACTATGGGCGTTCTATCGGCATACCCAATGAAAACCGAATACAATAAATTGTGAACTAATTTCACTTTTTTTAATTGGGTCCCCAGTTGGTGCCCGACTGGTTTGCTTCAATAGTGCCCACTTTGGGCGTTCTATGGGTAAGTACAATGTACGCCCAAGCACAGAATCAAACACTCACTGGCTTTGTCAACATACGTTTTGATAATTAAAAATTCGGAATAATTGGTGAAGTTTAAAGATTTGGGTTGGATTGCACCTACGTAATTATTTAATTAACATAATTTGTGAATTCATTTCACTTTTTGTTAATTGGGCTGCCCGGTTGGGGCCCAATTGACGCCCAATTATTAGTTGGGCTAAGTTGGCTGATTTCCGCATGGGATATCATATATTGTATTGTGACCATTTTCATAACTAAAATTTTTAAATATTGTGTAATGCTTTCTTTGAAAGTATTGTTGAATTTTGCCTATAATAGAGTTTGAATTGTAAAATATAACAGGTTTTTAATTTCAAATTGCACAATATTGGAAGCTTTATAACAGTTAAAATGTTGATCAATTTTAAACAAATCCCATTTAGTGAATTTTTAATTAGTAAATGTATATTAGTGAATAGAATAAAAAGTTGGAATGCGGTTATAATTGTTCATTGCACTATAGGTGTTTACTTATTTGTAATTTCTCTTTTGTTATAAAAAAAGATTCTAAATATCATTTAATTGTAATTTTAAAATAGGCCATTTCATTCCGTAAAAGATTCTATACCGATTTAATAATGATAGAGTGTCAAATTTTGAGTAACGCCACCACCGCTGCGAGGTGCGATAAGGGCGGCGCGCCGCTCAATACCTCCTGAAATCGGCGCCTCTAGTCTAAAGTCTGTCAGCGTAACCTGCTAAGATTTATTAATTTTGAGCCTGATTGTACACTAAGAACATCCGTAAAATTGCTAAAATTGAAATGTTTTGAATTTTAAATAACTTCATATTTAAAAGAATTCCACTCTTAAGTGCTTGAAATTCAGTTTAATTTCGAATACTTCATAAATAAATCCATTCTGGCGAAAGCCGTTAGTAAACTTTTTGTCATCCAGTTAGGACAAATAAAAGTACGGCTGCAGGGCGACAGGGCTTAATGAATAATTAAATAGTATCGGGATCATCAGTCAAAAGTCGTGTGTCACGGGGTGAAATTTCAGCGGAGTCATATAGTCGATATACGCGAGGAGTGCATCCTAGCTGAGAGGATTAATGGCGGCGTGGTGGCCATTGTTCCTATCTACGGGGGTGAAAAAATCCAAAGTTAAGTGAACCAAAGACAGGAAGAGAGTCATGAGAGTCCCATTTTTGTACAGGTGGTGGAAGTTGCGGGAACTCAATTAGCTGAAACTAAAAAAAGCTAAGCAGAAACCCACGATAAACTTGTCGACACTTGACGTAGATAGAAAGAGAAGTCTTCAGAATTGACCAAGATTCCTATAACATGACACTAAATACTTGGATTTAAGTGAAACAAAAGAGCCGTAATGTGAGAGCCAGGAAATCTTGTAACTCAGTAACCCTTTACCTTATTCTCTCTAGCTGGACGCAGTGTTTACAGGCTATAAGACTTATCTCTTTATCATATGCAATTATGAGAATTAGATCAAATCTAAAGATATGTTTTTTATTGCAAAGTTTCAATTTTTACCGTTTTAAAGCAAATTCGAACGAAAATAAATGTTCTGAATATGGTGAAGCTTCTATCTCGACTTTTATGAAAAGATCCTTCGGAATTAAGATACGTACATATATCCATCTTCGTGGCCATTTTCTCTTTTCGTAGTTGTCTGTCCCTCGTAAAAAGTAACAGACGGAACTCCTAATCTCCACAAGAAAATTGCCCAAGGTTTGCAAAATTTCTCTACTGCTCCAGGCAAATGAGGGGAATTAATTTTCTTCCATTCCCCCTCTTAAAACCTTTTCTGCCTTTGGGGAATAGCTAATTATATCATTCAAGTTTTACTACGTACGTCTACTCTGATTCTATTCGAGTTAGAACCAGAGAGCTAAGCAATTCAAAATAACAATATTTTGTAATATTATCTTCAATTCGAATCATGTATCTGAAAATATCTAAATTATCAGATTATACCAAGTCTTATTATCGACCATTCTAGAAGTGAATTTGATCTTCATTATTATCAGCCTCTTTTATTAACCAGATGTTGCCAAAATGGCACCGCCGGGAGCATCAGATGTCGAGTGTGATATCCGGTGAATCATTGCAATAGCCATAACATTTGAAATTTTTTTTGCTCGTTGCTGCGATTGTAATTATCTTTGTTTTAACAGTTCACGAGATCATAATTCTCAACATATACGGTTCGCCGATAATTTCAGTATTCTTAGATTATTGTATGAGATAAATATTTTTAAAGACATTAAAGTTTTCCTTTAAGTATGACTATGAAAAGGATGTAAAAAGTTTTACTAAAAAACTACAAACAGTGCTAAAATATTTGCTCATTTATTGGGAATAAATTTTGTAATCCAACAATTTTTCTTGAAGAATCACTATTCCTTGACAGATGCAATAAATGGGAACTCATTAATAGTATGATGGATGTTTTTTTTGTATTGAACATCCAAAAGAGGGATAGAGGAAGAGTGGATTTAAAAAAAAAAACCTAATCCTACTTTTTCAAGTAACACTATTAATGAGTTCCCATTTATTGCATCTGTCAAAGAATAGTGATTCTTCAAGAAAAATTGTTGGATTACAAAATTTATTTTTGTATTGAAATGATAGAAAAAAAATTTAAGTGCTTCAAATTCTGAAGAGCCTCACAGTCGGAACATTCGCCTTTTTTATTCACATCATTTTTACTCAAAGTATGGAAAAAGTGAGATTTTTTATTTAACAAAACATGTTTTACGCTTCAATAACTGTTTGGTAAACTTTATTTTGTCATATATTAATTCATGATTACTTACACAATACAAATTATTTGCAATGTAACGTAGAAGAAAATTCTTCGAATGAAGCTTAGCATGCAGTGTATTTTTGATAGGACGCGTAGTTTGTGTTTTAATCGTAAATAATAATATTAAAAATGAAAAAATAAAAATTTTTAGGAAAACGACATGGTACGAAATGATCCACGGTCCCTGTGAATTTCCACTGATTCAGATTGGAACTTTGAAAACGAGTCCCTGATTCAAATTTAGAGAGAACATGTAGATGAAAAGAAGCCGAAGGAATGAGAAATCTGCACAATTCATTCATCCTACCAGAAGCGAATTTGAAAAAGACGTAATCAATTGGCTTGCTAGAATCCTATACAGTCGAGTTTTAAGTCCTTTGTGGAGAACTCAAGTGAAATCTTTAGCTTCTTTTCTCCCCTTATATTTTTAGTCGTCTGCCGGCGAATATAGTATGTACATACCTGTTAGACTGTTTCTCTGACTTACACTGTGTAGCCACTAGTCACCACTATATTGGCAAATAGCCGAAGTGGGGTTTGTCGAGACAAGAGTCTGTTCTTACCGTTCTCGATGGGCACGCCTTATCCTATGAAGTATGAACTCTAAACATTATTCATTAAAAACAAACCCGGTATCTCCTGTGCCAGTGCCCGCCGCTTTACATTGTATAATTTGAACAGAGCGAGAAAGAGCGCCTGTCTGTCGCTCCACTCCGTGTGAACGCGGCTTTCGCGGTTTCCCAAACCCCGTTGAACCGAACCGCGCGCCGATTAAACTCACACGCTGACCCGCCGCCGGTTAACAAAACTGCGAAATTGTCGCCTAACGCTGCCACAAGGCAATCTCACGTGTTGTGGCCTGCGCCTCAAATGATAGGATTTGCAGATTACCGGATGGATGAGAGCATTAAATGGTTAAACTCGTTTTGAACGACAGCGAAATAGAGAGAAAATAAAGGTGCTTCTCGTGCAGAAATTTCGAAAATGCTCTATTGGGGCTCTAAATAGTTTCCCCTATCTATAGTCGAGCTATAGTTAGGAAAACTGGTAGGAGACCCATCTAGAACGTAACGCTGAGGCCATGGGGGCCCTACGATTGATTTTCTAGTAGGGTTCTTATGGGTTCAACCCGAAAATCATTTATAATGTCAAAAATTGAAATTTCATTTCAACATTTTGGTTAATTTTAACACCCACTACTGCTACACTCTAACGCTATGTCAAAACAGTTATTTAAAAAATAAATATTAATTAATTGCGAGTATTTTTGTTTTAAATATTAATGGCCCGGTTTACACTGAATACATATATTACGTTTTTAAACATTATATTACCAATAAAAAGTTAAAAAACCAACTTTTAAACTCTCTTTTTTTAATTAAATATTTATTATTATAAGACAATATGTAAATGTAGAAATACAAACTGTTAACAGGACTATCAACAAAATAATTTTTAAATAAATCAATTTAATCGATTAAATTTTTCTTGCTGTAATATTTCGTTTGTCCCATTTTAGACTACTTTACAATATTTTACAATTACAGGAAATGTAATTTTTTATGAGCATTTAACATTTTTAAAAACGGAACTTAGAAATTTTATCGTAAACTTTCACAATTTTTTAATAACAAAGTTTTTTTTAAATTTCGTGTAATGTTTGGTTTTCAGGTGTTTTAGACCATTTTATCACTTTAAATATTGATATAAAATGTAATTCTTTCTCGAAATTTACCATTTTTCATAAAGATAGAAACGTAATTTTTCAATTTTTTAAATCTTCATACTGTAGGAACAGTGCTGCGTCGATCGTGGAGACAGCCTTCAGTCAGTGCGGGGCGAACTGACAATGATCTGTACTGTTGACCAGTACTGGTCAGTACTGCTGTAGTAAAGCACTGACCAGCTGTACTTGATATATTTTCATTAACTTTAACTGTAAAATATGTACCTGGCCCGAAGAATATATTAATTAATGCCCTGAATCAGGTTTTCGAAAATAACGAGTTTAAATACTCATAAAAATATTATTTCTGCATACTGAAACCTTCAAAAACCATAAAATTGAAACTTTTAGGCAATATGAGATTTTAAGAGTTCTCTGGTCGGGGCCCTATTAGATACAAATAGATTTTCCTTACCTATACGAAGCATAGATTCGTCATTAGAACCTGACAGAGCACCCATCAGTTTTTTCTAGACTAGATATTCTGATAGGAGCCCCAACCAGTTTTTTCTAGGCTAGATATTCTGGTAGAGGCCTAACCAGTTTTATCTGGGCTAGATGTTGTGACAGGGGCATCATCAGAACCCAACTTCAAATAGGGAAAGTTGGGGAAATTTCTGCACGGGTTGGCTCAAAAATTGAATAACTGGATTAATATTATTTTAAATAAAATTTTTCAAATCTAAAGAAATATTTAATTAAATAGTCAATTTCAAGTGTATATTTCAAATTTCAATCAACAATGAAAAAATGTCCGCATCTCTGGCGAAAATTTTACCATAATGTCAAGTTAAATGAAGTTAGAAAAAGTGACATATAGACGAAATGTTCAAGTTAGGACGCGAAGCGTTGCGCATGCGCATTTCAACAACCAGCTATTGTTGAAATGGTGAGACCAAATTGCTGACGATTAATAAAATTACTAAAATTAGTATTGAAATTACTAAACATAGTGTCTATATATGTGTACCTAAAAAATGTGATATTTGTGCCGAAATTCTTGTGTAAAAAAATGCACATTTTTATAGATATTAATTTAATTAATTATTATCTTGTATGTTTCAGGTAAGCTTCCGTTACATAGATATGACGTCCGCAATCTGTTCTATTGGTAAGATACAAAATTAAAATCTGGAAATCCTATAATTTGCTGGGAAATTTGTTAATAGTAATATTTTAAAATTTACTTTGTTAAACTGAACCAGTGAGACCTACTGGTAGAAATTGCAGGAAAATGTTCCAGGAATAGTCTCATTTTGCCAACTGAGCGAATTTCACAGTGAATTAGTGAAAATGGTATAAATAATCAGTGATATTTCACAGAAAACCAGTGTAATTTTCACTAAAATAATTCCAGGATCCCGATCCTAATTATATATACTAGTGAAATCTCATTGGCTTAATTTAAGAGAGCAAATATTTAAAAAAAAATCTACTTGAAATTATAAATTGTTTACATTTTTAATTCAAAGATTTCCAAATTTGACTTATCAGAAAATAAAGCTTTATACAAGTTTTATATAATTTATTAACCATGAATCGAGAAGAATATTTTAAAATAATTTTGATGAAACATTTTTAATTATTGTTAGAAGTGTCTATACTTCCATTTTATTCGGAGAAAAAGGTTTAAGTGCACAATCGCAATAATATATATATATTCCAATTAAAAACGAGTCAGGTGCCTCTCAGTGTTGAAGTTTCGATCCCCCCCTAAATCAGTCCAAGGTTATTTGAAGGGAACCTCCGACACTTGAGTGAAAGCGACAGGTTGGTGTACTTTACTTTTTAAAAACATCGCTGATTTTCTTTCTTTTAAGCATTTCGAAAAGTTGTGATGCATATTTATATTGCTAATATGTGATGTGACACTATGCATACCCCCCCCCCCTCTACATCAACAAAATTAGTCCGTTTGATTATATAAATATAAATTGTAAATTAAACTGATAAATTATAAATAATAAAATTATGATTATAAGCTTCCATGTTCTTTAAAAACTAATTTTACTTACAATCCTTGTTATTTATTGGCCTGATGTTCCTTGTCAACAATAAACTGCATCTCCTTACATTACTTTCTATTTCCATACATCTTCATCGAGTATTTTCTCCAAGGTTGACCCGAGTAAGGGTAGTTTCAATTTCAGTGTCAGGGTTGAGAAACAGGACGGCCACAAAAAGCCGTCCTACAAGAAACGAGGAGGATATTGGTGGTCGCTACTATTTTCGCTTTCTTCTTCTACTCTCGTATTGATCCTGTTTGCCACCCACTTGCCTTTAGTATTCCGCGTGCAAACTTTCGCGAAAACGTGTCCCGCATGCCTGTGGGACTCCATAATTGTAGATTCAAAGGAAATAATTTGGCGGGAGTCCGGATCCCCAGGGACCCCGCGATCGCGAGAGGGTGTTGCCCCTCCCCTTCGCCCTTTTTACTCTTCACTTTCTATCATTCCTGTAGGCAAAAGTGCGTGAGACCCTTGCCCTTCTAACGAAGTGAAAATTGCCGCAATTTTATCCTCGCACATGCATAAACTGATTTCTTTTCAAGCATTAAACTATTAAAGGATAATTCGAAACTAGCAGTTTATTTTAGTAGAGTTGAGTCGACAGATGCCCCTTTTTCGTGTAAGGGTCCTTATACAGGATCATCGCACGTTGGTCTCGATTACCCTCCTTCCGGGGGCCTAATTCCTAATATGCTGTATCATTGAAGCCTAATTTGGCTCTCTGGGATAGAGTGCATTTTTCATTGAGTATGGATCATCGAAAAGAAAAAATTCTGACGTAGGGGGAACCCAAAATCACTGTAGCGTACGTGCGAAACTTGCTCACACGTGCCATAAAAGTTACTTTATTATTTGTAAAGATTTTCTTATTTAGGACTCATTTGTAATCCTCTTATTGTTTTTTTTTTCTTTCTAATTTGCTTTCGAGTGGAGTGAATAAACTCCACTTAAATTAAAATTTTCTTATTCGCACAGCTTTTGATGTAAAACTTAAAACGACCGAATGCCCGAACGACTGAACGCACGACCACACATAACATCGAACAGGGTCTGGATCGCTAAATCTCCCTGTCTCTTTGTCTGTACGTTTTCTCTTTTACGCACTGCCTATACCTTCTCTCTCTATTCCAGTCTCCCTTTTGTACGGTGATTCGCAAATGCTCTAAAGACTTCTTTCGATATCCCCACTACAGCCATGCTAATTATGTATATGCTCTCTCACCCTCTCTCTATGCACACTCTTTTTATGTTACTATTACATTTTTGGTTGAAAATTTATTTTTTCTAGCTAAAAATTAATTTTTTTGTCAAAGATTAAACTATTTTGTTGATTTTTTTTTTTTTGCTTGAGAAGTTTCGTTTTCAGTTAAAAGTTCATGTTTTTAGGTATTAAATTATTCCTCCCATTTAAAAATGCATCTGTTTTAGTAAAGATTACGCATTCCATTTGCTGTTGAAAATTTATCTTTTAGTAGGAAATTCAACTATGTGGTTAAAAGTTCATGTATTTTGTTGGAAAGTAAACTATTTTTTTTTCGTTGAAAATTTATCTATTTAGTTAAAAACTCGTTTTTGTTTGTTTTAAAATTAATTTTTAAAATTTTGAATTTTTCTTTTCGATAGAAAAGTATTGATTTAAAAATTATATTACATATTTCTTTGCAAATTCAATTTTTTGCTCGAAAATTTAAATATTTTGTTCAAACTTTTTTTTTGGTTAATAATTATTTTTTAACTGGAAAAGTAACTATTTAATTTTTCATTGGAAATTTATCTTTCTTAGTTGAAAATTCAACTATGTAGTTCAGAATTAATGTATTTTGTTGAGAATTCGTCTTATTGGAAGAATATTCGTCTTCTTGTTCGTAAATTTATTTCTTTGATAGAAAGTTTCACTATTTTTTTTGCAGATTCGATTGTTTTTCTTAATCGAAGAAAATTTTTTGAACTGAAAATTGAACTGTACCATTTTTAGGTCAAAGTTCATTTTTCTTACTTAAAAATTAATTTGCCTCGTTGAAAATTCCATTGTACCGAAAATGTAACTCGTCCATGCCTTATGAAAAAGAAGTATTGGTAAGTATTGGATTTCTAATACTTTTTTAGCGAATAAGTTTTGGAAATCTAATTCTTTTCCGCGAAAAAGTACGGGATCTAATGCTTACCAATACTTGGTTGAATACTTATTGTTTTAGCCTAAATTCGTTTCTAAAGTTAAAAATGCAACAATTTGGTTGAAAAAATCTTGTCTCCTATGTATATTTACATATGTTACAGTAAACGATATTTTCCTCTTCGCAATTAGTCTAATTATTCTGTGGGTAATTCGGGATTTAAAAACCGGAATAAATTTGCGTATTCGTGAAGTCAGGAGACCTCGGGTTCGTGCTCGTGCATTTTCGGTTCTACACGAGGCTGGTCTTCATAGCATGTAACAGAGCCGACACACAGCCACGCTCCGTTTGCATGTTTTGTCCCAGATGGGAAAGTGGTGGGGGCCGAAAAATCCCACGTTCTGCAGACACTGCGATGAAGTATTAAACTTCGTATAAAATCGAATTTCCATCAATTATTTCAAATCACTTGATCAAATCCTAGCTATTTCCGTTTTTCGCTGATTATGCAGTGAATTTTACTGACCATTTAGTGTTCTTCACCGTATAATAGATGAAATTCTTTATTGGCTTCATTTATTGACACTTAATTAACAATAAAAATAAAACTTTTGCAACGTTCATTCTCAAATGAAATAGTGCACTATGTAAAATGTGGGAAAACAGTTACTTTCATCCGGGAGCGACATACAAGAGGTGGTCTAAAAGGTCCCCGGAATTTTTTTAAATGGTCTCCTGAATCTAACGGTATGAGGTGCTTTCGCGAACTGACGGTTGTTCTCGAGATATTGTTAATTAACCATTTTCACATAACTTATGCTATATATTCTAAAATTATCGACATATTAAGAAATTTTTTTCGAAACTGTTAGGTATTATTGAAATAAACCATTTTTATCCTGAACAATTTTTTGTCTGCCTCATAGTTTTTGCAAAAACGCAAAAAAGTAATATAATAATCGATTTTTATGCATTGTTTATGGGTATTTTGAAGATTATTCTTTAGAATTAGTTCGATTGTGTTAAGACACATGAAATTTCCTTGGCACATTTTTGCATCTGATTGATAGTTTATATAAAAAAAAACCGCAAACAAGATTTGCAACAAGGTTTCTTTGAACCCGATTGTAGTCGACATTTATTAAAATTTTCACATTTTGTTTTCTCATTCTGCTAAAGAACCCATAGAGGGGAAAAGTTTGTGTAAGACTTTTTTCCGAATCTCGAATAGTTTATTTAAAAATAAAAAAATTAAGTTGAAGGAAAATATATAGTTAAATATCAACAGGGGGAGTAAATATTAACCGATTTTTTTCCATCTTTTTTTGAGTTTCTCGAAATAATATAGCGAGGATAATTCAGCCGCTCGAGTGGACGCTTTCTTTCCTGGTCCGCCCTTCCCATTGTTTAAAATTGGAGCCAGCGGAGAAAATCAAAATTTTGTACAATATTAATTAATTTAATTTCAATAGGCCGAATTGGGCGATTTCCATTTCATCGCGGTGTACCTGCTCGTCTTACCCTCTCCTCTCAACTTCTCCTCGCGTCCCTGACTGAGCGAGATTGCTGCGCCGGGCTTTGCCAGCAGGCCCCCCTTTGTCCTAATGAGGCATAAAATGCCATACATAAAAATGCTATAGTTTTGCAATCAGCAAATTAAAAATATTATATTCGGAATCTATGTTCTTTGCGATTCCAACGATATATAACTTGCAATTAAAATATTGAAATTAGACTAAGTTATGGCAGATATTAGTTTGTTTTGACCCTGACTAGATAGCATTGTGGAATTTTCCGTATAATAGTTGAAAATGCATAAGTTTATTTGTTGGAAAATTCGCCTGTTGACAATATAATACTCATCCGGTGGAAGTAATACTCTTATATTTTCCATATTATAATTGACTATAATAAGTACATTCATTTTAATTATATTCCCTGGAAAGTGATGTTTCATTTCCTTTTAATAAATTGCCCTTGTGTTTAATACACTAGTGTGGCCCTTATTTTTCAAAATCCTTTTTTTACCCCTAGTTCTGTTCGATTGCCCAAGAATCGACCATCATTTTTAATATTATAAAATTATTGTGTATGTTTATAGGTGTATGTGTATACTAAATAACTTATATGGTGTACTGTTTTGTTAAGGATTCGTCTTTCTGGTTTAAAAATTCAAGTACTTGGTGTTAAGTATAATATTCTTCTAGGCAGTTGGAAAATTCCATAATGCTATCTAGTCAGGGTCAAAACAAACTAATATTTGCCATAACTTAGTCTAATTTCAATATTTTAATTGCAAGTTATATATCTTTGGAATCGCAAAAAACGTAGATTCCGAATATAATACTTTTAATTTGCTGATTGCAAAACTATAGCATTTTTATGTATGGCATTTTATGCCTCATTAGGACAAAGGGGCCCCCTGCTGGCAAAGCCCGGCGCAGCAATCTCGCTCAGTCAGGGACGCGAGGAGAAGTTGAGAGGAGAGGGTAAGACGAGCAGGTACACCGCGATGAAATGGATACTGGCCGCTTAATTAGCCTTCTTATATTATTTCGAGAAAATCAAAGAATGATTGACAAAATTCGATTAATGTTGATATTTAACGAAATGTTTTCCTTTAACTTTATTTTTTTATTT
Organism: Belonocnema kinseyi; assembly: GCF_010883055.1. Classification (NCBI taxonomy): domain Eukaryota; kingdom Metazoa; phylum Arthropoda; class Insecta; order Hymenoptera; family Cynipidae; genus Belonocnema; species Belonocnema kinseyi. The sequence goes on from NC_046662.1 coordinate 100,141,251, forward strand.
TTAAATAAACTATTCGAGATACGGAAAAAAGTATTAGACAAACTTTTTCCCTCTATGGTTTCTTTAGCAGAATGAGAAAACAAAGTGTGAAAATGTTAATTAATGTCGGCTACAATCGTGTTCAAAGAAACCTTGTTGCAAATCTTGTTTGCGGGTTTTTTTTATATATACTATCAGTCAAATGCGAAAATGTGCAAAGAAATTTCATGCGTCTTAACACAATCAAACTAGTTCTGAAGACAAATCTTCAAAAGACCCATAAACAATGCATAAAAATAGATTATTATATTATACTTTTTTTTTGCTTTTTTTGCAAAAACTATGAAGCAGACGAAAAATTTCTCATGACAAAAATTGTTTATTCCAATAAGACCTAACAGTTTCAAGAAAAAATTTCTTAATATGTCGATAATTTTCCAGGATATATCATAAGTTATGTAAAAATGTTTCATTAACAATATCTCGAGAACAACCGTCAGTTCGCGAAAGCACCTCATACCGTTGGATTCAGAAGACCATTCTGCACAATATCCAATTAAAAAATTCCGGGAACCTATTTCCGCGGACCAAACGGTTCTTGGCTCCCGGACTATAAGGGAAGGCATGAGAGAAGAAAAGGAGGGGTTGGAAAGTGAAAGGACTAATTGAGCAACCGGATCAAATAAGGGCATATACATTTTTTCGGCGCTAGCGCAAATTAACCCTGACAAGACAAAAAGAAGAATCTTGAAAATCCGCTCGAGCTAAAAAAATGTAGGTGCCCTTATTCGATCCGGCAGCTCAGTTTGGAAGTCACCCCCACGATTTTTCTGCCCCCCACCCCACTTTTACATCTTTTTTTAGCTTTCTTTTATTGAAATAGCTGTTGAAATCTCGAAAAAATCATTATCTGTTGCAAAGCGAAGTAATTAATTCTTTTTATGAAGCATGCGCATATTTCACTTTCAGTACAGCTGCGTATCATTACAGTCTTACCGAAAGTTCTTTTCACTTTTTTGTCACAAATCTATAATCTGTACAACGTGATAGTGTTTTAAAAGAGAAGCATATTCAGCATGTGTGTGTGGTTTGGGAACAACACAATTGCGTGTTCTATAAATGATTAAAAATGCGTATATAACTTTTTTACTACTTTTGCTTAACTGTATAAGTCTATGGCCTATGCAAAGCTTCGGAAGTTAGATGCTAAAAATAGCTGTTCCCGCCCTGGAAAGCCTCTCCGTGTTTTTTCTTCCACGGGAAGCATTTTTTATACGACACCAAAAGAAGATATGGAGTTCTAATGGTATAATAAAATCCCCAGTGGAATAGATTCGTTACTACGCCTGCAATGCGGAAAATACGTTTTTCTATTTATACCGCGTCCTTGAGTGGACTTCAAAATTATGGCTCTTCTAACAGTATTTCGAAACCGTGTTTGAACCTATTTTGCGTAAAAGTAAAAGCTTGTAAAAGTAGTACAGTCGTATTTTTTCTCACTTTGCTAACGTCGTAAATAATAGTAAATGAAAATGAGATGAGAGATGTAAGGAATTACTAACCTACTTACCTGGGTTTGTTGTTTATAAGGTGACAAGCACGTGATAAGCACCATGGGTTGCTACACTAATATATGTTGAAAAGCCAAATTATCGGTAACTGAGTTTCTTTAGAAAGAACCTTCAACTTTTTCCTCTTGGGTTTCTTACCTATTAAAAATTAAGACAAACGATACCGTCATAAATTGAAGTAAAATTTCAAATTGCTTTAATTTTTTAACAATCATCATTGCCACAAAAGATAACTGCTTCTCAAAAAACTTTAAAATAAAGTGGAGATTAAATTTCTTGCAACTAAATGAATGAAAGCAGCGGAAATAACTCGTGAAAAAATGATGTTTTCTAAAAAACCTTCTTGAAAATTTTCGATAGCTATACCTGTGTGGAAATAATTCCTGGCAGACTGGAATTATTCTAGCGCCAGTACTGGATTATTCGTAGCTGTCTGTTCACGCCGAATTAGATTGGCGCCCTTTTGGCGTATCTATACCTACTAGATAGAAAAATCCATCACGCAGTTCTATGTAGACCCACTAATGTCGTTACTCTGAATTAGACATCACATTAATATAAATATTCCGTCTAAAATCTAACTTGGCTCTAGAAAGTACTTTTATTTGAACTTTGAAAAAGAAGGCGTCATTTAAAAACTAATTAATAAAAGATAACAAATTACATTTATTGCACATAATCGCGCCACTTTTAAAGTTTCGCCAGTCTTCCGAAACGTTGCCGCAGTGCTCGAATCAAAGAAAATAGAAGAAATAAAGTTGCCTGTGTTGTCTCATAATGCAGATTTGTTCATTTAATTCATCACTAAGTATCGATTGATCTGACGCACTATACATTGTTTATTGGTAAAATATTAAATGAAAGACAAATCACGGCTTAGTCCTCCTTTCAATTAAATCTTTATTCGGAGTAGAACATTGACTAATTCCAATAGTTTTCGTACAAGGTATTTTTTTATTCTAACCCCAGCAATTGAAAAAAACGTCTCACATAAAAGCTATTAAAATCAACCAATTTTTCGCTGCGAATAAAAATTTGATACAATGCAGGAATAGGCCCTCATGATTTAAAAAATATATCATTCTAGTATTTATGGAGTAAAATGATAATTCAATTTTGACTTTGGCTCTGGTTCCAGAACATGTTCTTTTTTATCAATAATATTTGGAAACACTCTGCCAAAAAAGCATTTGTTAATATTCTCAATTTATAGCTCATAGTGCTTTTTTGTCAGGAATGATTCATTTATAAAAATAAGTATTAAATTTGCAATCTAGGTCGCATCTAGATCTACTAGATTTTACTAGATTCACTAGAACGCGCCAGTACCGCTGGTATAGATAGCGGCTAGTCGATTCGAGCGTTACATTTGCGCACCGCCCCAGCATAGTGGCGGTCTAGGCTGGAACAATATAACGTCATGAATTATTTCCACACGTGTAGTTAATATTAGTTTTTAATCAAGATTTTACGTGATAAAAATATAAAATAATATTAGCATTATCCAAATTAAAATTTCGAGTTAAATCATGGAAAATATTGTTATTATCCGACACTTTTCGATTCATTTATTTGCATAATCGTAATAATCGAATTATCTCACTCAAAGCAAAATTTATTAGACTATTGACATACACTATTGTATTATTAATGCGGAATAAAAGCACCGGCACTTTTGATTCAAGAGTATTTTTTGCTCAGTGTAAGGATTCGTATTTTAAGGTTTGTAAAGACAGTAATTTTCCGCTGTAAGAAGTAACATAAAAAGTTTATTACTTACACAAAATTCCGACATAAGAAGCTGCTTCTTTCCACGTCATAATGTCGAATTTGTGAATTTTGTAAAAAATTTTTCATACAAACTAAAACCTCGAGTAAAACTTTGATCTACAAGCGAACATCAAATATTGAGATTAACTTGGTTGCAAGGAGATATAATGAGAAAAATGATTTTCTTCCTCGAAAATATGTTCATTTATGTTATTTTTTTATAATATTTTTTATAAATAAAAAGAATTGTTAATTTTTTTGTTGATAACAATTGTAAATATGATTAGGGCACGCTAAAAAAGTACATAAAGCTTTTTCGATAGTAACTGTGAGAAAGTTTAACACTGGCGTAGGTGACCGCCAAGGATGTTGCGCATCTACGTATCTATTAAACAGCCCCTTTTGAGCTTAAAATCTTGATTTAATATCAATATTAACTTTCTTTCAACAAAAATTTTTTAACCAAAAATCCCCACCAATGTCTGATCCAAGTCCTAAGGGAGTAAAATCCGGGACATATGATATCCTGAGAATTTTTTTATTTCTCTTTTCTTCTTTTCCCCATGTAGTCTGATCAATATACGGAAAAGGATTAATATCCCCGCATCGTTGTCGGTTTCCTGTGTCACAAAGCCGTCATCCCTTCGACCGCAGAGTTTTGGAGGCCTAATAATCGTCGTTATTGTTTAAGGAAGAAAGTATCCAGCAGACAAATGATTTAAGAATAAGATAGGAAGAAACTGGATATCTGGATCTCTGGATCTGTGTGCCTCCGACCTAGATCATGAAGGCGAACAAGAGAAGTACCAAGAAGCTATGGGGATGACGGAAAAAGAAAAAAAAGAGGCTGAGGGAGATCTCGTTTCGAGTTTCTCGATAAATCCCTCACATTCCCCACCCTCGCCCCACATGAAACAATGGCGGAGTGGCGTGGAAAGACGTCTCGAATTTCGCTGAATCAAAGGTGACAGAGGGACCTCAAGTGGGGCGTGTGGAGGTTGATGGTGTACGTGGGGTGGTTTGAGCCCTATGGACAGGGGTGAAATCGATTTTGTCTAGGGTCTCTCGTTGTACCGCCCATATTATCCCCGCGGTTTTCTATAGTGTCATTGTTGTTGGAATGAAGAGGTCCGTCGTCTGAGTGGCGGAAACACAAAGGCTCTATATTACGTTTCCACTCTACTTTTCTAGAGCCTCCTCCGCTAAGCGCCGGGCTCCTCTGCACGGACGGGAAAATTGGCTTCGCGCGCGAGTTCTGTTAATCTATTCAAAAGCGTTGTTCTTCCGGATATTAGGATTTGTCTTCGGCAAGCAGGTCATGCAGCACTCAGAAAACTTAGTTCCCTATTGTGCATACCGAACGAACTTCTTCTTTGATTTATGGGGTTAATTGTGCATGAAACGTCCATTTTTGAAATACAACCATCAATTGAGAAACCTAATGGTGGCGTGAGTTACTGGGTCTCTTTTCTTTTTTAAATGAATATTAAAATTTATTCAATCTTGAAAACTTTTGTTCAAAGTTGTTAAATTCCTTAAAGCTTTAATTTGAAAGTATTCTATCTGCACCTTTGCTTAGGTGCCTTACACCGAAAACTAATCCGATGTAAGTAATTTCGGAATAAAAATTAAATGTGTGAATTGAAATGAAATCAATTTATTCAGTAAAA